>NW_007726446.1:86167-140216 GCF_000696425.1 Galeopterus variegatus | reverse complement strand
CAACCCTCGGTGTTGCCCCCGCGCCTCGCTCAGCCAGTGAGCGGGAACCGGTCTGTATGTGGGATCCGAACCCTCGGCGGGAGCGCCTCCACGCTTCCCAAGCGGCGCACTAGTGCAGTGCGCCACCGGGCCGGCCCCAAAGCCCTGCTTTCTGAAGCTGTGTGTGGAGCATTGCTTGAGTCTGAACAGTCAATCTTTGAGCCTGCCTTAAAGGCAATAATTCCCATTACTCACAAAATTTAGCCTTTTAGATAAAATTACTCTTTCAAAAAAACATACAATAGTCCTTCACACCAAAAATCAATTAGGAGATTTCCCCCCACTCATTAACCTCATATATTGGCTAAATATCATGCATTTGATAACCTTAGGAAGTTCTGAATTAAAATACTAGGAAGTCAATGGAAGCTGCACACATACCCAAAAGCAGATGGAAGACCTAGAGAATCTTTGATGATGTAGTATATTTTAAATCGCTGTTACAAATTTGGAATGCATTTTTTAAAAAACCATACAACCCTTTCTTCCTTAGTGCCAAAGGGCTGTGTGTGTTATTTTTATCCCTGCCAGAAATCATCAGTGTGCTGGAAGAATGTAGTACTGGTGACATGGGCCTGAATTTCCATTTTTACTTAAAATTCTAACTGACCCAAAGCTAGATTTCCTTCTGCACCAGAGCCTGTGGAAGATCCACAGAGGAAGCAGCCTTGGAAACTACAGCAGCCATGGAGGAGCAGGCAGGAAGGGGGCTTCGCATTGAACCAGGGGAACATCACAGCTCTTGGGAGAATACCCAGGACGGGTGTTGACATGGCCACTCCACTGCTTCCATTGTGTCCTTACTTTCCCCACTCTTCCCAGGCTACAGATCAGCCTTGGTGGGGATCATGACTGCCCCTACTCAAGAGCCTCTTCTGTTGTGATTCCTCACCTAGTGGGACTACCAGTTCTCCTTCCTGACTCTCACATCCCTTTGGATGGCACCACTATTGTGAGTTAGAGTATTCATCATTATCATTTGATAATATAATACTCATCATCAACATTTGTTGAGCTCTCACTCTGGTTCTCACTTAATTTTCGCAACCACCCTTTAAAGTAGCATGATGCAGACTGCTACCTGACTGTACACCCTCCACTTTATTTTGGGATAGAGCCCTGGCAGTGACTTAGGCCCACTGCCACCCAGTTCAAAGACTACATCTCTTTGCAGCTTGGTGTGGTCATAGGATTTGATTGTATCTACTGATAGGTTGTGTGAAACTGCCTAAGAGTCTTAAGTAAGTAGACTTGCATTTTTCTCTCCTTCCATCTAACTGAAATAAGCATGTAAATGTTGGAGCTCCAGCAGCCATCTTGACCCATGTGGTGTCCTTGGGGATGGAAATCAAACTTAGTGGGGCAGGAGTCCAGGGGGCTGCCACATGGTCCTGCCACACCTGCAGTAAATACATGGCTGACTCCCAGCTTATTTTATGTAAGAAAAGAATAAAAGTCTATCTTTTTTTTTTTTTTTTTTGTCTTTTTCGTGACTGGTAAGGGGATCGCACCCCTTGGCTTGGTGTCGCCCGCACCGCGCTCAGCCAGTGAGCGCACCGGCCATTCCTATATAGGATCCGAACCCGTGACGGGAGCGTCGCTGCACTCCCAGCACTGCACTCTTCCGAGTGCGCCACGGGGCCGGCCCAAAGTCTATCTTTTTAAAGCCACTGTTATTTGGTGCTTTCTATCACATTCAGACTTGATCTTAATGCCAAGTGGTTATTATTGTACAATTATTATTATTCTTCCCATTTTACAGATGAAGAAACCAAGGTTCAGAAAAGTTAAGTAATTTGCTCAAAGTCAAACATCTAAGTGGTAGTGCTAGAATAAAATCTAACTTAAGTTCCTGTGCTCACTCCAACATGTATTTTTCTTAAAGCCCCTTTCCCATGTTGACAATACTGGAGCATGCTTAACTCTTCCCTCTCTGTAGTACACCCATCTCCTCCCATAGTCAGTTGCCAAGCACTGTGGATTCTGCCTCCCTCAGTCCTGGCATCCACTTCCCTTCCCACTGCTCCTTCACCAAGTAGAAGCCTGTGGCTGGCTGACAGCAAAAAGAGAGGAGTGCAGCCTGGAGAAGGCATGCCCTGGGCCAGGTGGGGGAGGCGGGGTTGTTTGCAGAGCAAAGAAGTGAAGGGGAACCTGCACTTCAGGCCCTGCTTCTGTTTTGACTCCTGCTGCAGCTGATTCTCTCAGGCTGAGTTTGAGGGGGCAGTGCTGTTGCTGTTGAGAAGGAAGTGGAGGACTGTGCGTGCGTGTGTGTGTGTGTGTGTGTGTGTGTGTGTGTGTGTGTGTGTGTGTGTGTGAGAGAGGCCTGGACTGTGGAAGTCAGTGAGCTGAAGTCTAAATAAAGATAAGGTGGACAACAGATTGAAATATCACAGAGGTGTCGAGGATGAGAAAGTCATTGCCACCTTCAAAAAGAGGTCTCAGAATAGCCTCATGCACCAAATTCAAAGGGTAATAAAAATAATCACTATGTCTGGCTGAGCATGAACTCTGGAACAAGTCTTCTGGGGTTCAGCTCCCAGCTACACAACTTACTAGCTGTAGTCATGAGACTTTTGGCCTCTTTCTACCTTAATTTCTGTAAAATGGGATAATATTAGAACTACCTCATAGAATTATAAGGATTAAATGAAATACACGACCTGCAGAGAATAGCATCTGGCATGAGTAAGAGTTACATATGTTAGTTATTATTATTCTTTGCCAGGCTCTTCATACACATTATATAATTTAATCCTCACAGTAACCCTATTCTCAGCCCCAATTTGACAAATGAGGACCAGGGATCAGAGAAATTACATATCTTTCCCAAGGCTGCACAGCTAGAAAGTGACACAGCTGGATGTACATGCCATAGCACTGCTCTTCCGCAGCTGCCTCTTCCTGACGATGATCCAGATGACACTTTGGGGGGACAGAGGGGGGGACAGACGTGTGAGCCACCACCTCCATATGCGAGCAGACAGTGCAAAGATCACCATCACTTCTGTTTACTTCAAATGCAGACTCTTTCTGATTTACTTTATGAAAACCAAGTATGATTTTTAAAAAAGAAGAAAGAAAGAAAAGTCAGTATTGGGAAAATGGCACAGAATATCATTTAAACAAATGTACAGCGTAGCCACAGAAGTCAACTAACATCATGTGTCATAAGCACTAATGGGAAATTTATGATATATGCCACGGACCTGATTTCTCACAAGATCTAAACTTGCATCTGTCAGGAAATAAACAGAATATGCACTTTATTGTGCTTTTTCCCGGCTAAAACCCTCATTTTTCTTCCACTGCCACAGTTGCTAGGAAGACAGTATATTCCCGGTATATGTGGACACTGCACAGTGTTTCAAACTTCAAGTCACACTGAGCCACTTCTTGGTTTATACCATGGGAAAATCAGTTTTTATCAGCTGAGTTTATAAGCAGGGTATAAGTGAGATCAAATCAGGCCCTTGGTGTCTTTAGATGATCTATTAGGTAATATAAATTAGATGATATTCAGGGAGATATAACCTTGAAATTCATAGCTTTATCTGCTCTTCTCATGAAGGGGAAAAAAAATTCCAATTTTTCAAAATGAGAAAGGGGTTGGGTTGCATTTATAAGTATATTGATCAATATATGTTAAGAAGGAGAAGACAGTTTGGGGGGTTTAACTTAGATTTTTTTTTTTTTAGCTTCTCAATGAGTTTTTATTAATTCACTAATTCCCTGTAGCTCAAGAGATGCTAATTAATTCAAGAAGCCATAATAGCTAATCACTGGCTAAATAAATTCAAACTGGAGAGAGTCTGACACTGGAGATACTGTTGCTCATTTTAATTAAAATTACCAATTTGTGAAGTAATGTAAATAAAGGTTATTGTATCCTTCTACTCCAGGAAGTAGTAACCCTTTGTATGGCCTCCTGAGAATCCAACGACACTTAAAATCTAAGAATATGTGTGGAACTTAACCAATCACTGACTTAGGATATTTATCA
Source organism: Galeopterus variegatus (assembly GCF_000696425.1). Classification (NCBI taxonomy): domain Eukaryota; kingdom Metazoa; phylum Chordata; class Mammalia; order Dermoptera; family Cynocephalidae; genus Galeopterus; species Galeopterus variegatus. Next base: position 136,177 of record NW_007726446.1, on the reverse strand, counting down.
TTGTGAGTATGTTGTTCACTGATATAAAATCGGGTGGAATTAAGCAGCCTTGACACACAAAACAGAGAAAGGCAAAGAGCTGAGAATTGTTGCCTTGAGGGAAATAGCAATCAATGTCAAAGAAACAACCACCCCAAAATAGTTAACTTTATTAAAATTCAGGGCTATGGAGAAAGCAAATATTCCAGGTCTGAGTTTCAATTTTTAAGGAATAAACATATGCAAATGCCCATTAGTTTTAGTAGTTTGATAGCTAAGAACTATCTCATCTTGTTAACATTCATTGCAACTGTTTGTACCCATTTGAATGTCATTTGGAGGGACAGGACAGGCTGCCTCAACATTTCATGACTATGGGGCAGGGCTCAGCCACGATGCTCACTCTGTATGCCAGCCACTGAGGGAGGGCAGGAAATGCTACCCCAAAATATGGCACTTCAGCATACTGAGCATTTTAAACTGAAGCAAATTAAGAAAATCACAGAAGCAGAAAGGAAGGTCTGTCTGACTTTCTACCATCCCCTGTCTCTTGAAGACCCTCATGTGATGGGTGTCCTGCCCTAAACTGGGAGAAAAGGAATGTTAAACAGAGAGGCCAAGAAGAATCTGAACAAACAAGCCTTTTGGTCCAATCATACTTCTACACAACAGCCCGTTCTTCATCGATCTGAGCATAAAAATACAGTTTTCCCTAGATTTTTTGGACTTCATTTTTGAAGGCTCCTGTGTCAGGTAAAACTTGTGCTAAATAAATTTGTTATGCTTTTCTCTTCTTAATCTGTCTTTGTTACAGGCTTGTCAGACATGAACCTTGCGATGGGAAGAGAAAAGATATTTCTTTTTCTCCTCTTCATCGCCCAAGCCAGCCACCCCATGAAGGCACAGTTTCTGTGTGGGTGACCATAGAGTGCAAGTCATCATTAAATCCAAAGCTAAGCAGCCGTGATGCTTTTGGTGGATTTGCCCTTGACCAAGGGAAACATATCTTTATTGTCCCACTAATCTGCTCAAGAGCCAGTGATGATGAAATCCTAAATCTGATTCCTAATAAAACCCCAAAAGTTTTAGAGGCAAAATGAAAAAAAAAAGCTCACAAATACCTTTTGGCCAATCATTGGGAAAGTACTTTTGTAGTTTAATCCAAACACCTGAAAGTAGTTTAAACTTAAAAAAAAGAAAGTGACAATCATAAGGACCAAGGCAAAGTTGCCAAAATGAAAATTATTATCTTATCAAGAGGCTACTTCTGAACCGAGCTTCCTGACAGAGCATAAGCTCTGGCTGGTACTTGAACCAGATAAACTTGTTATGCAAATAGTTTTAGCCATAGGGGAAAGGGCTGATAATGAAATGACTACAAAGCCAAGCACAAATTATAGAGGTGACAAAAACATCAGGCAGGGTCCTAGCATATGGATAAAAAGCAGGGCAGAATTTATGTGAGCATCACATTTAATTTATCATAACTAAGCTGTCAGGAGTCATGCTTTGACCAATGCATGACTAACACATATAAATGAATCAATTATCACTAATGACCAAAGCTTCAGAACCCAACAGGCTAATGTTTTCTTTTTTTTTTTTTTAACCCCCCAACAGATTTCTTAATAGGATTTTAGACTTTTAGACCTTTAAAAAAATCTTTTCTACTGTCTCCAAATTAAGGAGGCTGGAAACAAATCTGAAAAACACAAAGCCACATCCCCCATGCTCTTCCACCTCCCTACCCCTCTTACGCCCACCCACACACATGCCCCATCCCCTGTCTACACAGCTATAATCACTAGACTACAGCCAGACGAACCTGTTCAAACCCCTGCAGCACTCAGTGAGAAGTCATCCAGGTGCTTTGGTGAGTAGTGACTAGTGTGGACTAAGAAAGATCAAAATTATTGAATCGATTCTGCCAATAGTCAGCAGTCACGTGAAGACAGGGTATTCAAGATTTAAAAGCTGTTAAGGAATTTCTAGTTGTGTTTATTCTTTAGAGAGAATTAGTTCAGTTTCCTTTAATACAGCGCACTGTGGCTTGGTCTACAAAGGGAACTGAAGCATTATCTGAGTAAGTCAGGATAAAAACATTTTTCCTAGAATTACCAGATACTCATCTTCCGTGTCCCAGTCCCTCCAATAATGAAAAGCTCATCATCTGAAGGCCTTGATCCTCCATCCTTCTTTCTCTTCCTTCTCAATATAAGCAAGATAAGCATAAAAGTAAACCAAGGGACTCTTTAAATAGACATTTCTAACCCATTGAGTGTCATTGTTTACATTTAATTAGAGATTTGAATAAATATAGTGAAATAGCATTTGGTCAAACTGCATTCATTAGGCTGAGCAATGATAGCCTAGGGTAGGCAGTCTCATCTATGAAACCAAAAGATATTATTTGGGAATGGTGGGCAGATACGTATTTCAAGGTATAAAATATTATAAATCAGTCCCCAATCTTGAGAGATATTCCTAAAAATATTGTAGAAAGAGAATTCATGGTTAAAGAATCTAAGATGTTATGGGGAAAATAGGGTTGGAAGGCTGAGGTCTTTGAACACCAGTAATATACGAGGGGTCTTCAAAAAGCTTGTGGAAGGATTCATTTTAACTTTAATTCCATTTTTCCGCAAACTTTTTGAAGTACCCTTGTATACTACTTTCACTAATAAAACACAATAAAGACAACTCATTAAACAAAGAGAAGATGGTGACATATTTCCATATCTTAAATTACTATTAAAGGACATGACCACTTAATTTCTATTTGCCTTCCTTGGATCATTAGAAACTTTTCAGACTCTCTCTCCCCTGCAGTTTCAACAGGATGCTTTCGTGCATTGCCCCTGATCGTATGCGTACTCCATGGCATTGCTTTCTGTATTCAGCCCTCCATTCTTGTATTCAAGACCTCTGTAAATCTAAAGCAACTCAGAATGACTGCATCTGGGATTCTCAGTTGGGGAAAACATAAGCCGGTTTGAATTGGCATAGAACAGGGTTTGCCATAAGGGAATATCAGTGGTAGGGAGGGATTTTTATATTGTGTGTAACTATAAAAGTTCCAACCCTGTCATAAATTATGTACCTTTATTCTCAAATCCATCCAAGCAATACTGTTTTTGGTTTAAGAACACAAACATACCTGAAAAGTATACATAAGCTAATCTTTTGTGAATCAAATCACATTTTAGAGGCATCAGGAGAGCTTGATATGGGAAGGTGTATAAGTGAATATGTAATGAATTTTTCAGACCAACAGCGTAGAAAAGGTAAATCAAGAATGCCTGTGTGCAGCAATGGAAGGAAAAGGAAAATCTTTGGATCCAGTGTTTGCTAGTAAAATCACTGGAGCCTCAGCTCCCAGGTTTCTCTACCTTGAGTGGTCTGAAATGTGGTCCCAAGCCACCAGGGTGTCTTCAGCTCTCTTGTTCCCTCAATCGTTTCCTTTTGCTTCGAAACCTCAGAAAGTGGCTCTTCCTGTGCTGCTATATGAGCATCACCCTCCTGCAAGTATCTGTTGTTTCTCTCAGCATGGCCTGACATTAATATCCTTGATTGTGGCTGCTCCTGCTGCATTTTGCAGCCAGGGTATAAATGTCAGGTAGGGCTGGAAGGGCAAGGAAATGTCCTCCACCCAACATATCCCAACACAGCCTTTCTTAGTAGAGTTCTTTGAGTCCTCTCCTGAGGAACATGGTACAAGTCCAGGAGGGACTGGACAAGCAAACAATTTCAGGGACCCTGAGCTATACTGCATTTGAAATGAAAATGGAATATAGGCTCACAGCTGTTTATACAAGCCCCTGGGGGCCAAATATGCTTTGGAACTCAGAATTTTAGAAAGGTAAACAGGTACATTTACTGTATATTATGTAACATCCCCAGCAAGATCCAGGACAGCACACTATAATCAAACAGTAATATATTTGCAGCAGAACACATGAATATTCACACTAAATAAGATAAATAAGGACTATAAATAGCCTCACATCGGTTCAAGTCATGTGCTGCCACCAAATCAGTTCAAGTAAGGTCAGGTTTTCCTGCTAAATTACTTAAATACAAAAGAACTTTTATTTTTCAGAGCTCTTTGGTTTTTGTAATTGTGGATAAGGGATTGCTGATCTGTATTGTGACTGCTTAAGGAAGATGATCAAGAGACCCAGTTTGCTTCATTGTCTGGACTCTTTGTGGAAGCTAAGTCTGCACATAGGCATAAATTAGAAAAATTTGTGTTGACCCTTCCCTACTTTCTGATTATCAGCTATTTTGGTTACTTCTTTGCTCCTCCCATGACTTCTGAAAACCTTGCTTGATACATTTGATGCTGGGGGCACCTCTTCCCAGCTCCTCTGCCTAGGTTTGGTGTGTAACACCTGGTCTAGATTCCTGCCCCCATGATTCGCCGGACCCCTAGCCTGGAGCCTTGGAGCCCGCCAGCATACTGAGCATTTTCCCCAGATGCAGGACCATGTGGTTGTGTGCCAGGGGCCAGGCCAAAAGCCCATGATCCCAGCACTGAGCCATCTGGTTGATGTTGCTGTTGGTTTTGCTCCTGGTTTAGTCTTGTAAGTCTTGGTTGATGATAGAGCTCGCACCAGGTACATTATACCGTCAGCTGGGTTTTCATCTTGTTCTCCACAGGTTGAGCATTGATTAGGGCACATCACCTTGGTGTCCCAGGCCCAATATCCTATTTTGCCCCATTCAAACATCTTGGAATATCACAGATCCTAGAGCAAAGCCCAACTTCCAAGCCACAAAACCTCTGTTAGAGGCTGCTGCTACCTTCTGTCTTCTCTCTGGTCCCAGTACGGGCATCATTTTTTTAGACGATATCCTCCATCATTAAATAAGAAGAGTTGGCAACATTTGCTCCAGGGCAGAGTAGGTTCTCAGATAAATGTAACCCATATGATCAGGGAGACTGATTACAGCCCAGAGCCAAATGGAACTCCTTATTTTTCAGATGCTGTAGAGGCATCTTCTATCATTTACTGGAAAAAATTCTGGGTTATAATGTGCTAGTAGGCATAACAACTTCTAGCTCCAAGTAAATTCCACAGCTTGGCTTTCTCCAATCACTGTTCAAGGTCTTGCTAGATAAGCAATTTTCAGTGGAAGTAATACTCACTGTGAAATAAAGTGATTGAATTCCTCAGACCATTTTTCTGGATGGAGTAAAGTAGGTGGAGGATTCCTGAAAAACAAAAGCAATTTTTTTCTCAAAAAAAAAGAAGAAGAAAAGTTCAATTAAAGGTAAAATACCAACTTGTGTTTATAATATCATTCTAAATAGCTCTAATAAATCTATTCTGTTTCTTCCCAGATCATTCATTAGTGGCAAATTATAAAGTGCCAGCTTCTATTCCTATAGTTATTTATTTTCATGGACTGAAGGCCTACTATGTCCCTAGCCTTCTCAGGACCTGTGAGAGGTACACAGATTAGGAACATTCCTCAGGGAGTGAACCCTCTAATGGTGGGTGAGACAAGCACAGAAACCACTATACCCAAGAGTTGAGGATTATTCATGCTATAAGAAAGCTGTAAACAGTGCCTACCTTTAGAGAAACAGACTTCTAATTGCACAGGATTTTCAGATCATTATGGTACCAATTGAATTAATTATGTGATGCATTTTAAGTATACTCATAAATTCAGTCACATTTCAAACTATTTCCTATGTGGCAGCTTCTGTAATAGGTACTGGAGGAAGCAAAACAGTCAAAACAAATGTTCTAGACCCCAAGAGGTTCCGGGTAGAGAGGGAGACACACATGTACTGAACAAGAGAGCAGCAGGAAGACCCTTAGGTAACCAGACCACCTCCTGGACAAGGCAGGAATAAGGGGCAGGGAAGAGCCCTGAATCTGACTGAATATTTACCCCAAAGAGATTCAATTTTAAAACAGAAATGAGTACATTATCTTTAATTGATAAACATTTTTTTTTTCTAGCCATAAATGTAAATAGGGGCTTGTGGGCAAGTCAAGTTCAGAAAATGAAGAAAGTAACATTTCTGCACACCTGAATTATGACTGCTAAATTTAAACCCATTATATGTGACCTTTGTTTTCACCTGGGTTTTAACTGCTTCCTAAAGCCATAGATTGCTCAGCTTCAATAGGCAGAAATTGGAAACAGCAAGAATTCCAGAAATAAAAGTGCATCGAATGTGATTGCAAGTTGCCTCTCAATATCCATTCTCTTCTTATTTCTTATGGTACAGTTTTTATTTTTGCCCATTGCTGCCATAATAAAAGCTACGATTTCCTCAGTTCCTTGCACCTATATGTGGCCACATAACTGAGTTCTGGTCAATAATACATAAGTAAAATTGTTGTATGGTGTTTCCAGAAAGTCTCCTTAAAAAAGAAAAGATATGCCCCCTTCTCCTTCCCCGTTCTTGCTTCCTGGAGCATGGATGTGATGGCTGGAGCTTGAGCAGCCATTGTGGACATAAGGTGAACTTGAAAATGAAAGCTGTGAGCTAAGCATGGCAGTGTGGATAGAAAACTGGACTCATGATGATACTGCAAAGCTGCCACACTGGCTCTAGAATGCTTAACCCTAGACTTTCTCAACAGGAAAGAGAAATAAACTTCCACCTGCGTTAAGCCACTGTTACATGCAGCTGTGCCTAATCTTCAGTCAGATAATATCTGAGTATTAGCCTACCACATGATTCGAACACAATTCGGTAAGTGATGTCATAGAAGCACAAGCACAAAGATATGCAGCAGCATATTTAAGGGGCTACTTACTCAACCTGGGGAGTCCCAGAGACTTGATAAATTGAACTTGAGCTGGCTCCTGAACATTAGGTTGGATTTTTCAAGATGGAGAAGGAAAGGGAAGCCATTTCAGGCTTAGTAAACAACATGTATCAAGTCACAGAGGAGTAAAGTCTGATAAGTTCCAAGAACGTAAGTAATTTTTTGAGGCTAGAATGTATATGATTCTTTTGGGTCTGAAGAGAGAGCAAGAGAAAAGGACAAGGTGGGAAGGAAGAATGACAAGACAGGAAGTATACAATTTACCTGTCCTGCACAAGAATTTAGTTACCCTTCAGATCTTCTGATTCAAAAACCAAAAGGTAAATTATCTGTGTACCCAGCTAGAAAAAGGAGCAGTTGAAAGTCTGCTTGCTGGCCAGTACAGGGATTCTAACCCTTGACCTTGGTATTATCAGCACCATGCTCTCCCAAGTGAGCTAACTAGCTAGCCCTCTTATTTGCTTTGTTCAACATAATATTTGCCTTCATCTTTCTCTTGCATTTTTTGGAATATAAAAGTACTATCACATAACTTCAGCTTCAACCTTAGTTTGGCTGATCTGTTCTCACTGGCTCCAGCTCTCTAAGGATGTACATCCACATGCCCTCCCAGCTCACCTCTGCAGGCAGCCTTGGTGTTGCATCCCTCAGTGAGCAGGTTATCCTAGATCATTTCTGCAGTCTACAGCCCTTTCCAGGATTTGCACTTTCCATGATCTTCTGGGTTTCCTGCTAATTCCCTCTCACTGAGGTCAGTTCCACAGAGAAGAAATGCTGGAGCAACCAGCTGTCTAATAGACTTAATTCATCCCCAAAGCAGTGCACCATGAGCAAGAAGTCATTCATAGACACAGTGAACAGACTTGACGGGAACAGCACTAGTAGGCTCAACACTGACCAGCCAAGCGTGAAAGGGCATCCCTCTGTCACAAGTATAGAACAACCTGGCAAGGGCCCAATGAGAAACGGATGGTGAGTGTCCACTACAGTGCGAAGAATGCTCTACCTTCCTGTTTTCTGTCTGTTTCTCAGCAGGCAATGTGTGCAGGGCTACTGCTTAGGTATTGGCCTGAGGAGAGCAGCAGCAGACCACTAACCCAGGCCACCAACCCAATGCCTCTGTGGCCTCACATGAACCCTACATAAGGAAACATCCTTTTTGAAGCTTGGCATCATGAGAATTTGGTTTAGAGAATCTCATTTGATCTTGTAGATGCCCTCCCTTTCCTGGAACCCATCATACTTTGGTTCAGTAAGTTGAGATCTTATAAAAGATTATTATTTGTGTATAACAAAAAACAAAAGGAATTTGAAACTTTACAATACTTTGGACAGGCAATACAAATTCTAGTTTTCTCACAATTCAGGAAGAACACCAGATAGTATCAATGGTGCCCTTTTAGCTCCTTTCCACCCTACACATGCAAACTGCAACCCTGCCCAGAGGGTCTCACTTTAAGAGAAGGTAAGAGGCTGCGTATTCAGTGTGATGGAAGAGTCAGTGCATGACTGTGATCCAGAGACATGCAGGCCTCATTCCCTTACGTGTGTGCTGAGAGCCTGCAGAACTCATGCATGATGAGTGGCTGGAAGGTCCATAAATCTGAATAACCAGCTCTCATTTGGACAATGTTTGTAAACACACCAATGCAATGTAGAATAGAGATTAGTCAGTGAAGCAAAATGACCATATTCAGTTTGAGTTTTTCCTGTCTGGATTTATTCCTATGGTTTGGACCCAAAATTCAATTTCTATAAAGCTGATGCCCTGACCACAGACAGCATTAGGGCTGCATGAGGCTAGGAGTGAGGGAGATGGTGAAGAGAGGCCTGAACCTATTATACGCCCATTTTCAACATCGTAATTCTGAGTCCAGCAAATATGATGGAGATAAAGTTAACCTTCTTCCCCCAAAGCCTCTGTGGAACAAAATGATTTGCTGAACTGTCAAGACTCGATTCACTCCAGTTCCTCAAATAGAGAAGCAGCTGAGTGGACCGAGGGGGGCACCTGGCCTCAGGACAGCCAGTTCAAATTTAATCTGGTGAACGTGCCACAGTGTGACTCACTAAGATAAGCTGGGTCAACCCGACTCTCTTCAGAAGTTTTATTTTAAACCTTGAACTGAAAAATCCCAGGAGAAGGAGGCAGCTCAGTAGTGAGAGGTGACGGTGAAAGATCCACGATGACGTGGCAGACTGGAGGGGCCACCGTGCACGGCGTGCAAGCTGAAGTCCCGGGAAGCGGGAAACAGGCAGTGGGGAGAAAATAGGCCAGTGGAGGGGAAAGGAAAAGATGGGCCAAAAGGGACAGAGACCCTGTGAAAGGGGACTATGCAGGTTGTTCTTCAGTTTCTTTTGCAAGTGCTTCTCTCTCTGTTGCACCCAGAATATTATTGGCCCCAGGATTCCGTTCTTAGCCCTCTTCCCTTCCCGTTCTGCACATTCACTGAGGGCTCACTATGTGTTAACTGTTTCCTAATCAGTATCTCCTGCCTTGATTTCTCTTGGGCCTTTTTGCTGGTGCATCTAACTATTTACTAGGTGGTTCCATTTTTATTTCCCAGGGACCGTCTTAAAGTCAACATGTTCAAAACCAAACTCATCTTCCTTTCTTAAAGCTACATTCCATCTGGCTGTTGAAGTCAGAAACCTGGATTCTACATTCTCCCTTAATCCCACATTCAATTAAAGAAGGCAGAATGACGACTCCCTCAAAGATGTCCACATTCTAGTCCCCAGAACCTGTTAATATGCTACCTTACATGGCAAAAGGGACTTTGCTGATGTGATCAAGGTTAAGGACCTAGAGATGGGGAGGTTAGCTTGGATTATCTGGATGGGCTCAATTTAAGCACATGAGTCTTTTAAAGCAGAAGAGGGAGGCAGAAAGAAAAAAAGAAGGGGTAGGAGAGATTCAAAGTATGAAAGGGACTCAACCGTCCATTGCTGTCTTTGAAGATGGAGCAAGTGGGCCATAAGCCAAGGAATGCAGGCAGCCTCTGAAAGAAAGAAATGGGCCTCAGCTGATACCCAACATGGAAATGGGGACCTCAATTCTACAAATGCAAGGTAATTAATTCTGCTAACAACGTGAATGAGCAAGGAGATAAGTTCTCCCCTAAGTCTCAAGAAAGGGGTGCAGCCCTGCTGGCACCTTGACTTTAGCCCAATGAGACCTGCATCATATTTCCACCCTAGAGAACTGCAAGGTAATAATTTGTGTTGTTTTAATTTGCTACTTTCATGATGATTTATGACAGTAACAAAAAGTCAAATATACCAATCAAGCACTAAGTCCTCTCAATTCTACTTCCTAAATCCCTTACTCATCACCCCATCTTCTCTTTCACATCCTAGTCCAGTCACCATAATCTCTTACTCATCCTACCCAGTAGCCTCCTGTTTTTCTCCTTCCCTCTACCTCATTTCCCTCTAATCCATCTTGCACCTGGTAGCTAGAATTTCTTTACAACATGCAAATCTAACCTTGTTATTTCCTTGCTCAAAATTCCTCAGCAGATTCACACTGCCAGCATGATAAAATCTCAACCCCTTTGCATGATATATAAATGGTTCTTGCTTGCCTGTCTACACAACCCCATCTCAAACCACTTCCCCACACTCACTTAATAACATAGTTCTGTACTGAACGGTACTCGTAGCTCCCCAAACAGGTCCTATTTCTTTATGCCTCAGGGCCTTTGCATATGATGTATCTTCAAATTAGAGTGCTCTCTCCAATCTTCAGTTTGAAGTGCTCTTCCACCTGACATAAAATTGGAATTTCCTATTCATGTTTCATGTATATCTATAGTGCTCAAACAGCAGTACTCAGTAAACTTTTGCTGAATAAGTATCTACATGAATGAATGCACTCAAACATAAATATGTTATAATTTAGTGAAGAAATGATGCCAGGACAAAATATAATTTGGTCCCCAAAGTAGCACAAATATTAGACAAATATGGAATAGCTCTTCTGGAGGTGAACAAACTCCAACTAAATTATTCACGGCAAGCAGGGTTTGAGGAAGAAAGAACTGTTGACTTGAGTTGGATATGACGATAGAAGCCTCATCCTACCTTTGAAGCCCAAATTTCCCGAGGCCCCTGAACATATATAACCAAAATGAGCAAATAAATTATGATTTAAACCTCATTATAGACATTATCTGATGTTAGGACCATTATATACAGATGCATGGTGGTGGTGGGTTGAAGACAGATGAAGACAAATACTAATAACTATCACATGCTGAGTGCTACCTACCACAAAGCTCCATGCCAAGTGCTTCAAACAGAGGTCAAATGATCATCACAACAATCCTATGAAATAGGAATTATTATTCCAGTTTCACAGGTGGTGAAAATTCAGCTTAAAAGATGCTGAAGAAATTTTCTCAAGAACATTTAGCAAAAAGTAGAAGAGCCAGGTTTTAAATTCAAGTATCTGTCTCCAATGTCCACACACCTCACTGCTTTCTGTATTTTATCTCATGAAGAGTCCATTACTTTGGAAGATTAATTGAGAGAACATATATGCAAAAGAATGACAGAAAACCAATTAGGAAGCAATGCCTCAAGAAGGTGCAAAACAAAGTCCTCAAACTTTAAAGCACACTCGCCAAGGAGATGCAGAGTAAAAGATTTATCACTGAGGCTGGGTTTCATAAGAAATCCTTCCTGGAAGTTGTGAATTTTGAGGCAGATCTTGAACAGAGGGGACAGAAAGCAATTGGTGAGGGGAGAAGGGTGTTAAGAAAGAAAGGAGAAATATACACAGGAAGATATATAGACTAAAGTATAATAATTAGTAAATAATTGTTAACATACAGTTAAACACTTAGGAATGTGTTCACAAGGTGTTCTATTTATTTCCTCAAAAAAGCAATAAAACAAGACATTTGAGCGTAATTAACTGTTTCGAGAGTATTAACTACAGCAACAGAGCTGCCATTCTGATTACAAGTGGAGGGGCCCATTAATGAAGTTGAATAGTTAGGTAGGAGCCTGTCTAGTCCCACAGTATCACTTCCCAGTCCTAGCCAAAGTTGTTTTTCTCCCTAAGTCACATCTTACCTGTTTAAAATTATTATTTAAAAAATGTTTAGGGCTGGCCCGGTGGCGCACTGGATAGTGCGCCGCTTGGGAAGCGCAGCAGCGCTCCCACCCGAGGGTTCGGATCCCACATGCAGACCGGTTCCTGCTCACTGGCTGAGCGAGGCGCGGGAGCAACACCGAGGGTTGCGATCCCGTTGCCGGACACGGAAAAAGACAAAAGACAAAAGACAAAAAAAAAAAAAATGTTTATATTCATTCGCAATATATGATTCTCTCTTAGCATAAAAAATTCCACAATACAGGAATATAGAGAGTAAAAAGCAAGATTCCTCTTCATTACAGCCCCATATCCCAGTCTCCTCCCCATATTAGTGTGGCCTGTATTCTTTCAGACCTTTTATATGCATTTGTTGTATTTGCTATCAATGTATAATATATATACTGTTTTCCAGTGCTATGAGTAAATAATATACACCCTGTTTTTCTATGCTATAAACATATGATAGATACAATGTAAACTTTATAATATATTAATTTTTATAGTATATTTATAGCTGAAGGCAATACTATGGGATTATATGCTACACATATGTGTCCTGGTACTTAATTTTTTCATTCAGTAATATGGTTTAAAGATCATCCTATGTCAACTTCATACCTAATGGTATTCCACAATGTGGGCATACTATAATTTATTTAGCCATTCACTTATTGGTGAACATTTAGGTTGTTTCTGTTTTCTTTACGATTAGAAAGATGGCTGAAATGGCTTACACATGCTACATGTCATATGTGATTTCTAACTTTTAAGTAGTTTCTTGGTGCAGACCTCTTGTCAGTGAACACTTAGGATCCTACCAAGTAACTTAGATGCAGAGAGAGCAGACGCTGATTGCCTCATCTTCTGGGGGTGCTCAGCCAGCAATTCCAGAGCAGTGGGGGCAACAGAGCTAACGCCCAGGAGAAAGCGACCAGCAAATGGTTCCACAGCATTGTGAATAGTGCTCCTGGGGCCACAACTCCATAGAACACACTGTGAATATGACCTTAAGTTGTTCAACCCCACTGGTGTCAAGCTTTGAACCCTGCTACTGGGTTCCATTGTACCACCTGCAAGAATCCGCTACTTGGTTCCAATGGTATCTCTGGGTAATGACCTCAACATATGAGGCACAAACCAAGATCTATTCAAAATATACATATGCTACAATTCTGTTGAAGAATCATTTGAAAAAGTTGAAGAAATAGTTGAAGACATTTCATTAAAGTCAGAAAATAGATGATATGAAAAAATGACACAGAAATCAGTATCACAGTGCTATACACTGCACTCTCATTAAACGTGAAAGATTAATCCAAGTTGGAAAAGATATCTATGCTAAGTGCTAAATCCACCATATCAAGGTTAATCCTTTGAAGTAGGGAAAAGTAGCGGGGAGGAAGAGGTTTGCAAGAAGAACACTAGAACTGGGTGGGGAGGTGTCTGGAAGGAAGCAAAGACAAAAGGCACCTAAGTCACATCTCAGACTTAGATCACCACTGTCTAAGAAAGTTCAGGGTTATGATTAATAACTATGATATTTTATTCCATAATAACTGAAAAAGTTACCAAAGGCAGTAAGGACAAAAGCAAAAATCTGTACTTAGATTTCAAGCTTTTGATTCCTTTGATTCTGATTTTTAATAATCTATTTGATCCTATCCCTTAAATAATGCCATTTGCAATGTTAGGCTATAATCATTAAAATGTAAAGTTACTACATTGAATCATGCGGCTCAGAGTAAACCCATTCCTAACATTTACAGACAGCAAGTGAAAAGGCACTCACTTCCTCTGGCTTTTCAGCCCAGCGTGAATCATCTTCAAAGTTCATCTCAGACTCCACATTACAGTATGTTCCCCAAGTTGGGTATCATTACCTCAGGCCTGTGCTAAAGATGGGGGTGTCTATTAATCTTTGGCCACTACCCCACCATTTCAAATGTTCACAAAAGGCAGGAATCCTATTTTCTAATTCTCTCTAAAGCACATTAGGGTATCTTTCCCTCAACTGAACTCTCCTCATGCAAACACACAGGACACAGAAGCAACTTAGCCATGCGTGCAAAGTGCAGGAGAAAGTCAAGGACAGCAGAAGCTGCCATGTCAGTAGAAATAATGTAGGGGACGAGTAGGTGTGTGGCTTGCTGTCTGAGCCCTCCTTCCATAAGAACTCAGCAACACCATCAAATCCAACTGTTAGTGTCTAATATGTCAGGGAAGGAGACCTTGCCCCAGGGCGGGCTAATGACTCTTTTCCTAGGTGGTCTTTCACCCACAGAGTGAAAACTACAAGCCTGTTCTTTTTCACACACATTTTTAGATACATGACTTTTTAAAATTCATGATTTTAAAGAGTTGTTTTTCAAATAAACTACAGTGTTCTCTAAAAGATTTTTCACCATCAAATTCTGGAGTGTTTATGTGGGTTCTTTGGAATTGTACTCTTTGAAGGTGACCACTATGGGACATTTAAGCATTTTAGAGATACAGACTCACTACCCAGTAAGAATAGCATTTTATGGGAAAAAAAAATAGCTTTGTATTCAATGGGATGAAAATCATGGTAATGTGTAGAGGGCCAGGGGATTAGCAAAGCCATAGGTTAAACATATTGTGCTTCATCAATCACCTTTCTGGTGGTAAGTAATTTAAAATAGTTTTATATGAAAATCACTGGGGGAGGGGGGGGGAAGGACAATAATAAGCAGGACTTCTCCCTGCCTGGGTTCTGAACTAGTTGAGGAACAAGATAAAATAGTCAGCAGATAGTGTCCAAAATAACACCTTTGTTACTGATGGAACTGATCTTGGAGAATGTAGCTTTCATCTGCAAGGAGTGGCCTTTCTCAAACTGAAAGGCAGAGTTAGACTTTTCTGGCCAGTCTTAGGACTGGGCTGGACCACCAGGCCCCTCACTCAGGGGCAGATCCTTGGCCTCTGAGCTTACTCCAGGCTGAGAGCAATTGAGCAGGCAGGCTGAATCCCAGGAGAAAGGAGAGGAGAGGGAGCTGGGCTGCATGTGCCCAGTTCCTCCCAAATTCACCATCTGCGTAGATCACGCCGATCTGCCAGGATCTATCAGTTTGGGTCCAACCAGAAGAAAGAAACCACACCAGTAATTTGAACAGGGAAAATATAAAGAATTTTTAACTTGTAACAGGGGATTAGATACTGAAGAGTAAAAAGAACTCTAAAGAGTACAGAACTAGCAGTTACTGGAAACAGCTACTACTCTGGCTGAGAGAGAGTACCAAAAAAGAAACAGATTTGAAAGAGCTCCTGCCCCCAAACCCAAGGCTGAAACTCAGAACTCACTGGAAAGGATATGACTATGGCACTTGATGGAAAAGTTCTCCGAGGTGAGACAGGCCACGGCTGGCAAGCAGGAGGCCACCTGCCAGAAAGCCTTTGACACTCACTAAGAACTCGCCCGGTTGGGTGCTAGTGGAACTCGCTGGAGTGTGAGCACCTTGGGGTGTCCCAAATGCTACTTAGAGGCAAAGGCCACAGAAGCAAGAAGAAAAAGCACACTGAAACCAGGAAGAGGATCCTTTCCTCCTGCAGTGGCCTTCTAGTGCCCTCTACCGACAAAGCTCAACACCTGCCATACAGCTAAGGAGAGATGTTTACAGAGTGCACAAAACAGAGTGGAGAGGAGATTTGGAGCCGTAAGGCAGGAACTTGATAACTGGTGCAGCAATGAAGTGGATGAGAGAGCTGAGAGAGGCCAGGAGTGTTACAACATTTTTGTTTTTGTTCTGTTTTTTTTTTTTTTTTTAAGATGAAATGCCAGATTGTAAGAAATTCCAATTTCAGGCTTTCAATAGGCAACTTCAAGCTATCATCAACTGAATGAGTCCAGTCTCCTCTGACATCAAGAGCACTTGCTGGATATATTTGAGAGGTAATAAAGAGATAATGAGAGCCCTGTTCCCCTCATAAAAAATCTGTCTTGTCATGGGGCATGACATTTCCTCATTAAGAGTCATTGCTGGCTTGCTGGTTAGCTCAGTTGGTTAGAGTATGATGTTATAACACCAAGGCCAAGGGTTCGGATCCCCAAACCAGCCAGCTGCCAAAAACCAAAAAACATAACAAACAAAAAAACCACAAAGACTCATTGCTTTCTATCCCAGAAGTTCCTTCTTGAAATGGGAATGTTCTAGGAGGTGTCCTATTGTAAACCTTCACTCACCAAAACTTTCCTTGGGATAAATGACAGTCAAGAATAGAAACTTACAAAAAGGGATCCAGCACAGGGACCCATGAGGGGACAGAACCACAAACACTGACTTAATCTCTTTGTGATTTTTCATTCCTATGGTTCCAAATTTGTGTGACTGAAAAGGTGAAAATCCAGGGGGCATGGCACCTCTTTCTACTCCTTTCTGTCCCTCTGACTCTAAGATTTCTCTCAACATAGAAAGGAAAAGGAATCGATGAAAGGCAATGTGATTCAAAATTCTTTTTCCAGGATTATGGCCACAGAGGGAATTGCTTTTTCTTCTGGGCCTCAATTTCCCACCAACTCGGTCATGAGTGCTGGGTGGGAGATGGCGAGCAGGCTGCGGGGAGCTGCTAGTGGTTCCTCCCCTTACTCTCTCAAGCTTAGTTAGAAAGCCAAGACTTTCCTGCAGACTGGACCATTTTTTATGCAGAGTCTAATATTATTTGTGGAGTCTGAGTCACTGATGGTAATAATAAGAATAGCTAACATTTCCTGGGAGCTTACTCTGTGGAAGCACTGTACTAAGAATTCACTCACTTAATCCTCACATGAACCCTATGAGGCAGATATACAATCCCCTGTTCTAGAGGTAAGGAAACCAAGAAGCTTAAAGAAGTTCAGAAGCTGATGAGTGTGTGGCCAGGCTTCAAACACAGGTAGCCCGATTCCCAAGCCAATGCTTGCACCCACTACACGACCCTGCCGCCCCACTTAGGAATTGCTCTTGGTTAATGAGACATCACAACATCTTTAGATTCTGCCAGAGTAATTTATGTCATATCAATGGGGACTATGAGCCCGATATGATAACCCAGTTGCCTTTCTGACATCCTGTCAACTTAAACACAGTAATTTTCAGATCACCAAAGCATTAGCAAGCAAATCCAAAAAGCATTTTGTTTGGGAAGCAGAATAATCAGTGATAAGGAGTATGAGATGAGAATATTTTCATCTGTTGAGTTTTATGTGTTTTCTGTCATTCAGCTCCCTCCAAAGTCACAGCTGGTAAAACCAAATGGGTCATTTTACCACAATCAGACCAACGTCACAGTTCAACAAGCACCATTAGTTCTCTAAGGCAAAGCCATGCACCTAATTACAATACACTGTTAATAAATTTATAGTAGACAAAAAGAAATCGACTGCTCTGGATTTTTTTTCCCCAGCAAAGAAAAACCATTTAAAGGGCAGGCTGTGCATCTCCTCCTCCTTCTACTGTTTTCATAAAATTAGCAATATATCCTAGACAGGAAAAATCAGGGCAGACCTCAGATGAACAGATTGTATCATCAGATCCTACCACATTGTCTCTAATTGGGGAAATTAGTGGCTGAACATCAACACCTGTCACCATGAGCAGACCTTGGCACACACACCAGGTAGAAAGGCTGCACAGTTCCTTCGAGCAATCCAAGCCTGGGCCACTAGAGACAACACACATGCCAATGCCCACAGAAGCATAGAAGGCAGGCTCCATTTAAAATCAGGCGGCTGTAAAATGCCAGGGGAGATATAGTAGCAGTTCCTAAGGAAGATTGAGTGTTAACAACAGTGAGCTCTGAAGATGCTTTATAGAGACTGTGCTAACTGCAAGAATGGAATCACACAGACTTGGACAGAGAGACTGGCCCCAGCAGGAACCACTGAACCCCTTTCAAGGGCAAAAGACACCACAGCACCCCTTTCACACCTGGGTGGCTTCAGGCATATCTCCCTCCACAAGGCCAGATTATGGCCAATTGTTTGTACCAAGCTTGAGATCAATTTCAATAATTGCTACTGAATGGATTATGTTGCAAGTTCTTGCAGTTTGTAAAGGAGCCCCAAGTGAGGAAGCCCACATTTATTTTTCTGACATTGTGAGCATGTTTTCTCTTTACATGAGCTTGGCCATTTTTTCTACCTGGTTGCCTAGCAACCTTTTGAAGGGACAGAAATACGGAAGTGGGATGCTGGAAACATACAGAGGAGTGAATTTGTGTTTATTTCAGATTCCTTTTCAAAAATCAATCTGTTGTCCCTCCCTGGGGTAGGAGTGGGGTAGGTTTGGAGGAGCTGTACTATATTATCATAGTGCTGCTACTATTCTAGCAGGAACCACAACGCCAGCGAGTGTATTCACACAAGCATATTCGGCAAATGGGGAAATGTATCACTAGTATTACATATTAATAAAGATGCAAAATAAATACATCAACATCAAGTCATCGGAAACATATTGTGTATACACAGTGCCCATTTTACCACCGTCTCTCAAGGTCTCAGACCAAGCCCAAGGGGAAACTGTAATCTGTCACTTCATCCTTGTTGTGAATGGCTAGTGGATAATGCTGCATTTTCTTCTGCCTGTTGTCCTCCTTTTCACTAAATTATATTTCCCTACAAAAAATACTCATTTCATTTAGGTGTTCAAGTTTATCTGCAAGGAATTAAGCTAAGTAGTCTTCCATGATTCTTTTAATTTCTTCTGAGTCTGTGGTTATTTTTCTCTCTTTTTTAAAATTTTGTATGTTTAAGCTTTTTCTCTTGATTAGGTCAGTTAACAAATCATCTATTTTATTATTGTCCAAGAAAAGCTCATAATTTATATATAGGTTCTACTGTTTTTCTACATTCTGCTTCATTAATTCAACCTCTATTTTTTAAGTCCCTCCTTCTGCTTTACTCGGGTTTTCTTTAATATCCTAGTTCCTTGGGTTGAAAGCTTAATTCGTTTACTTTCATTCTTTCTCTATTATTAATATAAATATTTAGGGCTATGGCTATGAATTTGCCTGTAATCCCTGCTTTAACTATTTTCCATTAATTCTGATAGGCAGTATTTTGACAATTATTATTTTCTATGTATTCTTTAATTTCCATTTCAATTTTGGGTCATGTCTCCACCGGGTCAGATTATGGCCAACTATTAAAGATCATTTTGTTTTTTCATACCCAGGTGGGTGAGAACTTTTTGTTTTCCATGTTTGTTTATTTCTAGTTTTATTGCATTGTGATCAAAGAATGTTGTCTGTACTATTTATGTTTTTGGAATTTAAGAATGTCTTTTTTTTTTGGAGAATGTCTTTGTAGCCTTTCTAGCAGGTATAAAATAAGTGTGTATATATATTATATTTAATAATATACATAATTTGCATATAATAAATATATATTACCAATATATAATTATATAAAAACTAAGTATATGTAGATAGCTAAATATCTCAAACCCTGTCCCTCAAAAATAGAGAATGCCTCTGTGAGGAAAATAGTTTGGTCAGGCCCCTGTGTCTCAGGTCCAGTTGGGGGTGGTGCAGCACATTCTTTGTAAACAAGTTGTGTTGGGGTGGATTTAGTGCCATGCAGGCACATGTATTTTTAGCTTGTTGCTATTCTTGTGTGTTGTTCTTCAGTGTGGGTGAAGCAGAGGCTCTGAATGGCAGGTTGGCAGAGCTCGCATCTAGAAGTAAGACTATTCTTTCTTCAACCATGGCTCCAAGATCTTTTTCCTGTTACCTAGCTCATAAACCTGCATGTGAAGCGTCTGTGACCCTGTCTGGACAATGGGCTTGGGGGAGTCTGTGAGCTCCAGATCCAGTCCTAGCTCTGCAGCCTCTCTTTTCAAGTGCCAATGAAACATTCACAAAAACATATACTCTTGCTTATTTTTTAAATCTATCTTATTTTTTTAAATCTATCTGTCATGGAATGAGAGGTTCATTAAATAACTTCTGCAACCAATGTGTATCTCACTGTACTTTCTGTAGTTTCCACTTTATGAATATGATGCTCATTATAAAATAATACCTATTATTAAAGTGCCTTTTTGGACTATTTTAATGTTTTTAGTCCTGAATTCAATATTGCCTAATATTAAGAACTTGATGTTATAATATTGCTTTATAAGATTTAATACTTTTTAAAAATTAAGAGAGAAAATGAGAAAAATATATTTAAGGGATGTTTCATATTAACCCACATGTTAGCCATTTCCCACACTCTGTATTTCTTACTGTAAGCTTCAGTTACCATTTCCACTAAAGGTTGAAGGACAACCTTTAGTATTTCTTCTAAGACAGGTTGGCTAATAAATCTCTCAGTCCTTATTTATCTGGGATTGCCTTTATTTTAACTTAACTTTCTGAAAGATAGTTTTGCTAGATATAAAATTCTTGGCTGACAGTTTATCCCAGCACTTATATTATTCCACTGCCTTCTGACTTCCATTTTTCAGAGGAAAAGTTAGCCATTAATCATATTGATGCTCCCTGTACATAATCAGTCATTTTTCTCTTGCTAATGTCAAGATTTTCTCTTGTCTTTCAACAGTTTGACTATGATGTGTATAGGTGTCATTCTCTTTGTACACATCTTGGTTTGGGTTTGTTCAGCTTTTCAGTTGTATAAACTAATGTTTTTAATCAAATTTGGAATGTTTTCACACATCATTTCTTTGGATGTTTTTTCTGGACCTCTATCTCTCTAGCCTTCTTCTGAGAGTCCCTTTATATGCATTTTGGAATGCATGATGGTGCTCCACAACTCTTTATGGCTCTGTTTATTTTTTTTAATGTCTTTTTTTCCTCCGTGTTCTTCAGATTGGTGAATTTCTAAAGATCTATCTTGAGGTTACCTAATTCTTTTTTACCATCTCAAATCTGCCGAGTTCTGTAGTGAATTTTTTCATTTCAGTTATTGTATTTTTCACTGTCATTGTGGCGGGATGAAGGCAGCCTACCACAGTGAAAAAGAGCATAGCTCTGGAGCCTCATGAATCCAGGTCTATACACCACAATTTATTAGTTGTGTGAACTGAAACAATTCACTTGGCTTCTCTCTACTTCAAACTCTTCATCTATAAAGTGGGAAAACTAATAGTGACTCACAGTGCAGCTTGAAAATTAATTGAGATAATACATAAAATGTTTAGAATAGAGCTTGCCGTAAAGTAAACACTCAATAACATTTTGCTGTTTTTATTATTATTACTGATGTAGGAGCTTGATCATCACTAGCAGATATGGTCTGGAGTTAGTTTTGTACCCTGAACCTGAAATCTTGTGTAAGAAAGATTAACGCCACATGTGTGACCCCTTCAGCCTTTCTTTTCAAGTTTGTTCCATTGTTATATTTGGGTTTCTCTATTGTTTCTCTAAATTACACTATAGTTACACCACTAAGGTTAATGCTCAGATCACTTGATGAGAACTTTGACACATAAAACAGATTTTTATGGCCCCCCCTCCAAAAGGCCTGGACCTTTTCCATACCTATAGATACTAGTTGTTATCAAGATCCACTAACAACTCAGGGGGCCGGCCCAGTGGCGCACTGCTACAGTGTGCCACTTGGGAGCGCGGCGGCGCTCCCACTGAGGGTTCGGATCCCACATACAGACCGGCCGCTCACTGGCTGAGCAAGGTGCGGGCGCGACACCGAGGGTTGCGATCCCGCTGCTGGTCCCGGTCCGGTACAGGAGCAACACTGAGGGTTGCGATCCGTTGCCGGTCACGAAAAAAGACAAAAAGGAAACAAAAACAAAAAACAAAAAAAACCTAACAACTCAGAATCACAACATTCCACCTACTGAATTATAAGCATTATCTCCACATTGAAGCACCCACTGTTTGTCTTTGCCACCCACTGTACTGGACCTCTTATATATGACTATTAGCCATTTGAGCTCAAGTTTGTCCAAACTCCTAGAGACAATGGAATTTGGTCTGGGACCACTCATCCCATGGGATACAGCCCAATAACCACATTAACACATGAAGTTCCAGTTCTTCCCAGTCCCATCCCTCCCCATCCTATTGGCTCATGGCCCAGAATACATGGTGAAGGCACCATGAGTCATCACTTCCTATTCCCAGTTCTGCATTGACTGCAAAGTAACCAGGACTACAATATTTGGACAAATCAGTGTATCAACAAAATGATTTAGAAAATGGTGTTCTGAGAATTTCCAGTTAACCATTAACATGGCGTTAAGACAAATCCTGGTGAAGCAAGCAGACCATATTTTTCAGTTCCATTTGGTCAGTCTAAGGAAAGTTTAAGCAAAGATGAAGACAAACTGTCCACTGTTGCACTCTCCACTCTCTAATCTTGTATGCAACTTGTAAGTTTCCCAATGACAACCAATGACACTTTACACTTCACAAAGCTCTGTCATGAATGTATTTCATTCAACCCTCAGAATGACCCTGTGATCTAGGTAAGGTGGCATTATTACTCCTATTTCAAAGATGAAGAAACAAATTCGAAGAATACAAAGGACACATTCAAGGTCACTCAGCTATTTGAGCAGAGTTGCTGTTACAACTAATTTTTCTTGCTTTCAACTCACTGACTTTTTCAGTGTGTTCCATGAATCAGTAGTCTCATGAGAAATTCTGTGACCAGAAAGTGGGAAATGGTGAAGATTTTATCACGATAAAGACTCTGGGAAACCCTGTAATAAAGAAATCTGGTTACTTTTGTTTTCTACAGAATTTCTCACACTCATCTGATGATGGAATGCCCTTTTTCCTAATATTTGCTAACAAGGAATAGAATTTTGGGAAATACGCCCTACATCAAGCTGCCTCACGGGAAGCACAGGGAATGCCAGGTTTAGTAGTAAGAATAGGGGCTCCTGAAGCAATCCTTTTAAGCAACCTCCAGCCTTTCACCAAACATTTCCTTCTGTCTGCAAGTGGAAAAGGACTCTAGTGATGGGCAAAGTAGGCTATTAGGATGAGGATAAGGAACAAATCAAAATACACAGATATACTTACTCTAAGATCTGAAATCTTCCTGACATGGCCCTAACTCAGTGATTTTCAAAACAAAGTTTACAGCACATCTCCTCAGAGTCACCCAGGAAATTTGGTGAACATGAAGATTCTCAGACTATAGCCAGACATAAGCAGAATCTCTGGGGATAGGGTCCAGCAAGTTGCATTTTAACATGCTCACTACGTGATTCTGACTGGACTAGAATTAGAGAAACAGCCTTAAGTAGTCAACAACAGATGTGAATATTTTCCTAATTAAATCAAAGTTACAAACCAAATGAAAATGGTTCAAGATGCATCCAGTGGGGGACTATTTGGTTCCTCAGTAAATAACCACATCTCAATGAGATAAGCTTTCCTGAGGAAGACTATTCCATGGTCTATCAGATCTCTTCATTAGGAAATTTCCCTGCTATTCCGTCTAAGTAGCTTTTCTCAATTTGATCCTATTACTCCCATGCTTTATACAAAGCTGAGTACAGCAGTTATACTCAATTTTAAAAATGCTATATAAATGACACTCCAGGCTCATATTTCCATCCAGTTACCCTCAGATGGCCACATCTCCCTACAAAGTGAAAGTCAACCTACATGTGTACAAGGCCAATTCTTTAGGTCTCAAATCTTGTTTTGGACAAGTAGTGCCATCTTCAGAGTCAAGTGTGCAGCCATCAATGGCCCATTCTTGCAAACAGATGGCATTCTCACAGTTCCTCGGCTACATTACAAAAATCGGGACTCAGAGGGCTGCTCAAGATTAAGGCACTTAAGGAAACTGGAATGTGACCATAACTATTGACTTCGTTATAAATGCTGTGATTTCCTGGCCTTGGGAAGAGGACCATGAACAAGATAACATCAGTATCATCACAATCAAATGGAATAAGCCAAGGAAGCAGGAGAGATTTGAATTGCACATCAGGAAGTACCTGCGGACTATCTAGATTATTAGAAATGGCAATTAGCTGCCAAAATAGGCATCATGTTATCCTCTATAGGTCATTAAAAACAGAAATACAGTCTTCTAAGATTTTCTGCCCAGGCACAGGTGGGTAAACAAGATGACTTTTTCAGATTTTAAAAATGAAGATTTTATGAGTATTCAAAAGATGCAGTTAAGGAAATTGTTCTTGGGAACAACAACAAAAAAGCTCTTTAGAAAAGCAAATGGTCCATTTAAAGATCATTTAGGAACATCCTGGTTTCAGAGTAACTTGGAAAGAGTTCAGTGGATTAGTACACCTAAAATAATTAAAATAATTAGCTGTTTAAATCAGATACATCATTCATACATGCACACACATATACGTATATATACATGTGTAAGTGCATATGCATATATGGCTGAAAGTTTCGAAGATTGTAAAACTGTGGGAATTGTGACTATGAAATACTTGGCAAATTATTTCACCTAAATGTGTAATAACAATCAATAAATCAATAATAATTCTGCTTATAAAAACATAATCCACTAAATCAGCTTTGGAATCATCTCTGAAATAGCCCAGACATCTGTCATTTTGAGGTCAAATTTGCATTGATCTATTAGATCCTGGGAGATAAAGAATGTGATCTTTCCAGATATCTGTCAGGACCAGGATTCCAGTCACAGACAGAAACTATGGCTGGGAGAATCTGTAGAGTGTGGGTTCTGAAGTCAAATTGCCTTAGATGAAACCCCAGTTCCATTGCTTACTATCTGCATGAGCCTGAGCAACTTCTTAACCCCTCCAAGTCTCAGTTTTATTATATGTAAAATGTAATAGCAATGATACTTATATTGTAGAAATCAAATGAGATTAAATAAAATAATTCATGTAAAACATTAAACAATGTCAAGCATGAAGTGAACATTCAATAAGTGATGGTTGAAATTGTCCCTAGTATTAAGAACTATAATTAAATCATGAGTCTCTTCCCTCTCACTAATTCTCCAGTTTATCCCTGACATTGTATGATGAACTAATGAGGAATCAGTCTGCAAAATAAAGCAGACTCCCAGAAATCGTAAGTTAAATGCTGCTTTCATTCCTAAAACTTCAGTCTTTCAGAGCAAAGAAATGGGGAATTGTGTGCTGCTTTTTGAGAACCAAAAAATAACAATTAAATGTAAGAACAACAAGGTGCATGTGCAAGCAAAACTTGACAGTCCTAAAAGTATCAGTCAATGTCTTAACAATCAATACAAATTCCATACAGTGAATGAACTTCTGCAAAGAATGTCTGACCCTGGATGAAACACCTGGATATTGATGGACCACCCTCAAGGAGCACAGAAGGGACAAAATTGAGTAACGCTGAGTAATACTGCCTTAGTGTATTCTTTTATGTATTCCAGAGATTCACTCCCAGCACCAGCACAAGAAGCTTTCCTTTCAACATTTCTCATTCTAGAATGACTTCCCATCTATGTTAACTAACCCAAATCTTACTCTCCCATTACAATTTGCCTCCCCCCATAGCCATTCCAAGACATTTAGCTTAAACTATATAGTTCTTTACTTGAATATTCATTCATTCATTTATTCAATACTACTTAATTGAATTGCCTACAACAATGTGTAAAATTGTGTGGAGAGCTGATTCAATGTATTTTTGCATATACTCACCCTTTCTTAGCAATGTTTGCTGTCCTCAACAAGTTAAAGATCTAGCAAAAGGTAAGACATAGCAGCACAACCAAGGGAATTTAGAGAAGGGAGAGAATGCTTTGGTTGAGATGAGCTGGTACATGGCACCCTAGCCTGGCTGCAAGAGATGTTACTAGGCAGGGGTTACGGTGGGAAGGGAAGTACACACGCTTCACTGGGACAAATGCAATTTCAATATTTCCTGCAGAATCTAGCTCTTTGCTGTGAATTCATGACAACTGTTGGTTGAATGCATATGGGAGTTAATGAAATAGATCCTAATTTATTCTCATCCAGGAAAATAGGCAAATCAGGTCCTGGCTCAAGGTTATCAAGGCCTTCTGGGAAAAGGTGGTTGGCAGAATTTGGCCACAGTACTTGTTTTAAACTGCACACTAAGTAAGTGTAATAAAAGATGTGATCTGGAAGGAGAATGGGCCTGCAGGATGTTATTTTTCTGGAAATGGCATGTGAAGCGGGGGAGGCAGTAGGGCGGGAGCACAGACCCCTCCTTCCTCCTCTTACTCGTTAGGCTTCTGGTTCACTAAAACCCAATCGGACCCTTGTTTTCTTTCCTGGGCCAGTAATGAATGGCAGTAATTATCCATGCGGGGCTCTGTGTGAGTCACGAGGCAGCTCTGGCTCCCGTCTCCTTGCAATTTTGAGCAACGTATGTGCGTGTGTTTTTCACCCACCACTATTGAGGGGTGGAAAATAGATTACAATTACATTCCGGCTGGCTTTTGAAGACTTGATGGACAGCTGGAGAGAAATCTTCCCTGCAGCTGCTGGGATGAGAGGGTATCCAAGAGGTGGGCGTGGAGAAAGGAAGAGAGGCCCTGTCAGGAGAGGGGAAAACACAAAATGGATTTGGTATATTTTCAAAGGAGTATTTTTAAAAGATCAGGCTTGCTGACATTAAAACTGAATCTGGGGTCCAGGTGGCTGGCTGCATATCTGTTTGAAGTAGGTCTGTTTCAGAACATTTTGAGTGCTCAGGTCCAAAGATGTGGTCACTGGATCATCCAGCAGAAAGATCAGAC
Organism: Galeopterus variegatus; assembly: GCF_000696425.1. Classification (NCBI taxonomy): domain Eukaryota; kingdom Metazoa; phylum Chordata; class Mammalia; order Dermoptera; family Cynocephalidae; genus Galeopterus; species Galeopterus variegatus. Next base: position 109,638 of record NW_007726446.1, on the reverse strand, counting down.
TTGGACCAAGGCTGACCCTGAGGATGAGCGGAGCCCAGCTCTGAATCAAAGGGCTCAACTGCAGGCTTCTCCCTCTCTTCATCTGGAATCACTTTTCTAGGTTAAAACTAATATGTTTCTTGAAGAAGTTAGATAGACAATTTCCAGATTCCCTTTCACCCCACCCCAATCCTGATTTGGGGAGGGAAGACCTCTCATTTACTTACTGAGCACCATTTGCTTGGCTTTAGGCCATACATGTTATCTGTATATCCCATGTAATCCATACCACTCTCCTGCAAGGGAAAGGTTATAACCTCATTTTACAGAGAAGGAAAGAGAAGCTCACAGAGGTGACATAATGAGCTCAAGGATGTTAGGTGTCAGAGTGAGCAACCCAGGCAGACTGACTTCAAAGTGTGTCTCCCACCCATGGTGCTGTGCTGAGCCTACATCTGGTCACAGCATTCTGTGGTTCTCTGAAATATTATCTTCCAGGCTATTGGGACCTCTTGCTGAACCTGTTATCCCATTATCAAGGATTAGTTGGCCTGACTGTGGGACACAGGAACAGGCACACACAGACAAGGAGAGAACAAGAAAGGCCCATGCACAGGGCATGGTTCTGTGAGAACAGCCAAGATGGGACATGGGATGACAAGGGCAGGAGCTGCATGAGGAGCACAGGGGACAGTCTCAAGTGGAGCAGATCTCCAGAAGGAATGGCGAGGCTGAGCTGCAAAGACAGCTTCCCAGCTTGCCCCAGACTAGCCCTGACTCAGTTGTTTTTGTAGTTCCACACGCATTCATCCTAGACACCAGCAACTCTGTCCCACAGCTTGAATTCTTTTTAAGGGCATGCTGGTTGTGTAGTGTGTCTTCTATGACCTCCTTCCCACAACATCATTGCAAGGGGGGCTTTCAAATATATAAAGACCACAGGTATATCTTTAGGTGTAACTCGTTCAATGAGTCAGACAGCCTCAAAAAACCAAGACATCAGGAAATCGAGGTTATAAGAATTGTCATACATTCCTCAGACTATAGGAGACCTCACAAACCTTCCATAATCTGCCTAGAATATCTCCTAACAGAATTACACCTTGGCCTCCTACTCATAAAAATAGATAAGAAAATAATTAAAGCAAAACAAAACAAACACCCTGCTTTGGAGCAGCTTGCCCATCTGACCTTTTCCCTGACCACTGGAGTGTATGCAGGTTACTGATAGGTATGAAGTTTCATAGGGGTCTGACCTAGAAACATTTATTACTGTTTTTTTTCCCAGCTTCTCTTAGACAATTCAGATAGATCACCAAAAACTTACAGGAAAAGTAGAAGGGGGAAAGACAAATACCTCTTCACTTGCTAATGGTCACCCTCCAAGCTAAATGCAATGTGTCTATGGTGTCTTATTGAATTACTCCTGTTTCTGAGATGGCATGTCAAAGCAAGAGAGGCAGAACAAATTAGGCACCAAAGATGCAGAAGTGCAGCAAGAGATTTTATTTTTAATTTACAAAATATTCTGCAATATTTTGCTTCCTATTAGAATCAAAGAACTACAAATTTGGAAAGCAAGAATGCCAGTTACTGAGAGAAGGGAAAGGGGTGAGGCTCATATATTTTTTACTCTTGACTAAAACAGATATCCAGTTGTCTGGGTCCTGCAGTTCTACAGTGATTAAGAAAATAAAACACCTTGGTTACAGCACAAATGAAATATAGATGGTTCTTCTACGTGTAACTTAGAAACATTTGCAGATATGTAAATGGAAAATCCCCACTCCATATAAGGCATGGAGAAACTCCCCAGCTTTAAGTTCAACCAGAACTCAAACAATAATTGTCAGTAAACATGTCCCCAAGATTGCTGGTAGGTGTGATTTCCCCGGCTAACAGATGGAAGTGCTTTAAACAGACTTCTAACTTCCAGGGAAGGTGGTTGTACAGTGGTCTGCAAAGCCACCAGGCAAAATACTTAGAAAAGTCTCCCTTATCCTTTGCTAGTAGCAAAAATAAACATTTCCACTCCCTCCTGCCAGCCTTCAATGCAGCATTTACTCTGATGGCATTTCGCCTGTTGGTTTAGATCAAACTTAGATCACAATTTAAGAACTGGTTTATTAATCACCAGCAGCAATTCCTTTATCAGTGGGGTTGGAGCCCTTCGCTAGGCATGAGATGATGTTTGCCCACACCATCTGATGGGCCAGGGATTTCTTTGTTCAGTAATACCCTGAGCAGGCACAGTAAGCCCCTATGGAAAGCCAGGGACTGTGTTAAATATTAGGGGTGCCATCTTCACACTGTCGTTGCTCAGAGATAAATAAATGGACCATTAAAAAATGCTGTCTGGGAGTCCTAGCTGGATGGGTCAGAAAAGGATGCTTGTGTCAGATATCAGGCCCCTGCTATCAGTTCATCCTATCCTAGACCAGTCTTAGAAGTATTCATATCATGAAATCATAGCAAACCTGAACTACTCTCCAGAAACACTGTGACTGTGGAAAAAGATGAAAACCTGAAGAAATGTGCATCTTAGGACACGGCTGTGTGAGTGATAAATAGAATGGACAAAGAAGAGGGTGTGCAAAAGAATAAGACATTGTCAGCTGCAAAGAGAAAATTACTCACTGCCAAAACAATATAGGAAAAAAGTTAAAGAACTCGCACTTTCCGATTTCAAAACTTGCTACAAAGCAACGACAATCTAAGCATAAGGACAGACATATAGATCAATGGAATAGAATTGAGAGTCCAGAAATAAACCCATTTATCTATATCTGATTGACTGTCTACATGGGTGCCAAGGCCATTCAATGAAGAAAGAATAGTCTCTTCAACAAATGGTGGTGGGAAAACTGGATATACACATGCAAAAGATGAACTTGGACTGGTACCTTACTCCATATGTAAAATTAATTCAAAAGGAATCAACAACCTAAATATAAGAGCTAGCACCATAAAATTTTTAGAAGAAAACATAGGGGTTAGTCTTTGTGATCTTGGATGTGGCAATGGATCCTTAGGTATGATACCAAAAGCACAAACAACAAATGAAAAAATAAATTCATTGTCATCAAAATTAAAAACTTTTGTGTTTCAAAGGAAACCATCAAGAAAGTAAAAAGACAACCCACGGAATGCAAGATTTTCAAACCATATAACTGATAAGGGTCTAGTATCCAGAATATATTTTTAAAAACTCTTATAACTCAACAACAAAAAGACAAACAGTTAAATTTTAAAATGGGCAAAGGACTTGAGTAGACATTTCTCCAAAAGATATACACAAATAGGCAAAAAGCAGATGAAAAGATGTTTAACATCATTAGTCATTAGAGAAATGCAAATCAAAACCACAATGAGGTTTTTTTTTTTTTTTTCCTTTTTGTCTTTTTTACTGACCGGTAATGGGATTGCAACCCTCGGTGTCGCACCCGTACCAGGGACCGACAACGGGATCGCAACCCTCGGTGTTGCGCCCGCACCACGCTCAGCCAGTGAGCGGGAACCAGTCTCCAAATGGAATCCAAACCCTCGGCGGGAGTGCCGCCGTGCTCCCAAGTGGCGCACTCTCCAGTGCGCCACCGGGCCGGCCCACAATGAGGTTTACTTTATAACTACTATGGCCATAATACTTTAAAAAAATGAAAATAAGTATTGGAGAGGATGTGGATATATTGGAACCCTTATACATTGATGATGGGAATGTAAAATGGTGCATCTACTGTGGAAAACAGTTTGGTGGTTCCTCAAAAACATAAAATTACTCAGCAATTCCACTCCTAAATATATAACCGAAAGAGTTGAAAACAGGTACGCAAACAAATACAAGTACACACACGTTCATAGCAGCACTATTCACAATAGCCAAAAGGTGGAAACAGCCCAAGCGTCCATCAACTGGTGAATGGATAAGCAAATTTTGGTTTATAAAAACAGTGTAATATTATTCAGTCATAAAAGGGACTGAAATACTGATATATGCTACAATGTGGATGAACCTCGAAAGCGTTTGGAAGAAGCCTGACACAAAAGGCCACACACTGTATAATTCCATTCATATGAAATATCCAGAACAGGTAAATCCATAGAGATAGAATGCAGCTTGGTAGATACCAGGGTCTGACATTAGCAGGGAATGGGAAGCAACTGCTTAATGGGTACAGGGTTTCCTTTTGGGTTGATAAAAATGTTTTGGAACTAGACAGAGGTGGTGGTTGCACAATATTGTGAAAGTACTATGTGCCACCAAATTGTTCACTTTAAAAGCTTAGTTTTATGTTATGTGAATTTCACCTCAAAATTAATCCAGTAACACCACAGATATGTACTATCAATTATGTTTCATTAAAAAAAAATCCAGTAACTTCAAATTTAAAATAACACTATGTCTGCAGAAAATTCATTCATTCATTCATTTAAGGATAGGAAAAGGCCTGGGGTGGAGCTACAACTATGGATCAGGCACAGTATTTGAGATCAAATGGTGAGACAAGCATACAGTCTAGCAGCCAAGACAGACCTTGAAGACACAGTCACCCTCGTGAAGAATGAGCACTGCAAATGAAAGAGATATGGTTCTAGACTGAGAGAATCAACGATGGTCTCCCTGAAGATGTAAAAACTGAGCTGAGACTGAAAAGGTAAGTTAGAGTTAGTAAGTGAAGGGGGTGAGGAGGGTTTGGTGGGGAGAACATCCCATTCGATGGAAACAAAGATCTCGTGGCAGCGGTGAAAAGGAAGCCAGTACCTCCCTGGCATTTGAAAGATTTACCTCTAATAGTTTTGACTATTTGCAATCAACCCACTGGTTTACTACACACAGTAATTTACAATTCTGTAGAGACCCTGATTCAAATTGTGAGGCTAAATGGCTCTAGCAAATTTTGTTATTCTCATTATCATATTTTCACTGAGTGTTGAAGGTGCCACTTAAAATTTCTGCATACTTTGTGGCATTTTATGGAAGAAATTATATGCTATCACGGTATACATGATTGTAATGGTCTCAAGAGGTCCCCCTTGAGAATATCCAGTGCGCTATAGATTCAACAGAGAGAGTGAATCTATGGTGAGTGGGCCAGATTGAGCCAGAAAATATATTTTGTTTGGCCTCATGGCCTAAAAACAAAAGACTCTGAATGCCTTGAGAGAGCCCATGCCTTGGGCCCTCACTTCCCATTGTTTTATTTTACTCCTCGATGTATCCCTCATTTTCATTTTCTGCTTGACCTCTGACTGCATTTGAATTTGTGCCCTCTTCTAAAGGAACAAGCCAATCTCTGAGTGTTTAGTTAGCTTTTGGTGCTGGCTTTCTTGAAGCCTGGGGAAAGGACTGAGGGGTCTGCAGGAATGTGAGATTATTAACCTTAATGTAGAATAAAGGTGTTATTTCCAATACATCAAGAAATAAAAAGATTCTTCAGAGAAAGGTGAGAAAGTAAATCAACTTGAGTGCCTGAACTCAGCCCCCTTGGACTTTAAAGCACAGAGACCAACATATACCCTGAGTATGCACAGCACTAAAGACTATCTGAGATCAAGGAGGAGGCAGCATTATCCTTATGTAAGGCAATATTGTTACAGAAGCAGTGATTTTCACACCTCCATTGACATAAATTCTCAGCAGGGATATTGCAATCTATACCCACCAGGCCTGGGGAGATGCTTTTGTGCAGAGAAAGAGAAGGGAGGTGCACATGTCACACTCTCTCAGCAACATGGTTACAAAAATAATTACAGAAGGCAATCATTTCTTTGATTTTTGCTTTCAGGCTCCTGCATGCCACAGAGGCCTCCAAAGGGCACTGCCTACAGCAATTACAACATCCCCTTGCAACATTGCTAGAACAGAACACTCACGTTTTCTCAGAAACTGCAAGCAGTCTATTATCACAATATGTTCTGAGACAATGGGGTTCAATAGGGCAAACAAAGGCTGGAAGTAAGAGGTCAGTACATTCAAATCGTTGCCCTGGCCCCTCACGCAATAAATATTTATTGAGTTCTTGCTATGAGCCACAGCAGGCTAGACATGGAGGACACAGAAAAGAATGTGAGACAAATCATTTCTTACACCTGTGACACAAAGAGTCTTGCCTTCATACTTCAATGCCGTATGAGAGGATGGGGAACCTAAGCTAAATGGAATTAAAGAGGGTCACATATACCACTGATATGTCATAAATTCTCTACCACACTGATAATAATAAGAAAGGTAGCATTAAGAAGAAAACTTTTGACTCACTGAAAAGAGCATTTTAATTTTCTTAATTCAAAGGCACAATTCACCATCTGTTTCTGAGAACCCTGTTCTGTGGTAAATGTACATAAGACTTTTTAAGTCAATGCTCAGGTGAAAAACAAAGAATGTTATGATCAACCTAAAACAAAAGACCTGATGAATCAGAGAAAGATTATATTACTTTTGGATGAATGAGAACAAAAAGTGTAAAAGAAATGTTTTCCCCATTTCCATCTGCCTGAGCACACACAAAGCTCCTTGCAAAAAAAATTAATTAAAACCCAGTTTTCTACTACTCAAATGTATAAAATACTCACTTGTGATGTGTACCTAATGACTTTTTTGCACTAAGATCCAACTTAGGACTGGGATTTGTTTTTCCCCAAAATGGTCATCTGTCCATGTTGTCACTTGGTACTCAAACATGGCAGATAAGCTAACTCAGGGCCAGAACTATATAAGCATCTTCCTGTCTCACATGGAGACTAACACCCTGGCTTTGGACTCATAAGCACAGTGCTCCAGCCAACTGAACTCTACGTGACCAGGACATTTGGAAAACCACAAGTCAAACTAATAATCAATCACCAGTCACTGTCTGATAACCAATTATTTTCAAGGATCAGGTTGTTTGAATTCAAATTTCCCCATATTACCACCAACACAGACTCACATAAATTACATATGTACATTTATAGAGTTCAGAAAATGATAAAGAAAGCCTTCACAGGGATCTGACTTAAGGCTCTAAATGCTATGGAAGCATGCCCAAAATAATTATTAGAAACTGCCACATGTAAATTCTTTGACAATCTTCCCACTGAGAGATGGGGTCTATGCTCTCACCCTTTGAATCTGGGGAGGTTCTGTAACTCCTTTGACCAACAGAACTTGCAAAGGGATGTGGTGCCAGTTTGGGAAGTCAGACCTTAAAAGAATGGTAGCCTTCACTTCCTGACTCTTGAAATGCCTGCTCTCAGAGCCTTAAACAGACATGTGAGTTCAATTATCCTGCTAGAGAGACCACATGCATAGGGAGAGGGGTCCAGCAGAGCCCAGGCTTCCAGCCATTCCCACCAAGACACCAGGCATGTGCGTGAAGTTATCTTGAACCCTGTAGACTGGGCTAGTTACCAACAGATTAGCATGGGTGACCCAGTTCACATCATGTAAAATAAAACAATCATCCAGTTGAGCTCTGCCCAAATTCCTAACCCCCAAATCATGAAATATAATAAAATGTTTATTGTTCTAACCCAGCAAGGTTGGGGGATCTTAGGGCTAGGACTACTTGAGTGATGGGCACAGGGAAAAGTGTCCTAGGAAGGTATTAATTAGCAGAGGGAAGTAAGTACCTCTTTCTCCCTACTACTACCCAAAACGTGGTAATGCTAGGGAAACTAGAAGTTCAAGTGTTAGACCAGGACTAATCTCCAATTCTAGCCCCAAGGAAACTGGCTCTGAAATTATCACTGCCAAATTCTAAAATGAATAGCCTCTGGAAAGTAAATGTGGAAAAATAGGCAGAAACATTTTTGGGGGGAGGGGGGAATGAAAACTCACCCTCTCAGGTAAGAAAATAAACCTTAAAATAACTAAAACAGTGTGATACAGTTTTTATCACAGAACAGAATCAAAACAGTGGAAATAGATTCATGTACATGTGAGATGTTAGTGTGGGATAAACAGATATTTCAGATCAATGGGAAAGAATGAAATATTCTGCATAGTGATGGAGAATGAAAGATGTATCCTACGGTATTGGGATAATAGGTTAGTCGTATTTTAATAACTCTAATTACATTCCTACTTGAAAAATAAATTTTAGATGGACTAAAAATCCAAATATTTATATAAATATTTATATTATCTAAATATAAAACTTCAAATAATAAAATTAAAAAATAATTTTAAAATCTTGAAAGAGATTCATGCATATGATATAAAATTCAAAAGCCATAAAGGGAAAAACTGACAGATTTAAATACATTAAAATTTCAAATTTTGTACGAAAAAAACACCTTAAAGAAAATTCTAAGGCCAAAAGAAAACTGGGAAAAAATACCTGCAACATATAACAGCTAAGAAAATATAAAAACCCCAATAGAAAAATGAATGAAAAATATGAACAAGCAACTCACTTAGATGAGGGGCAAATGCCGAAAAACATATAGAATTATATTCAACTCCACCAATAATTAACATAATGAAAATAAAATAAGATATGAGTTTACCCATCATATTGGAAAAGATTTTGAAGATTGATAATATCCAGTGTTGATAAAAATGTAGGGAAATGGGTATTCTCACATACTGCTGGAGGAAAATAAAAATTGCTACAGTCACTTTTTAGTACAACTTGGCAATATGTGTCAATATTAAAAATAAGTATATCTTTTGACTCGTAGGTTCCACTTTTTACTGTCTTACCAAAATTCTCACACCAATACACAGATATACAAATATACACCTGATCATATTCACTGAAGCTTTGTTTTACAATAGCAACAAAAAGGGGAAACAACTAAAATCCCATCTATAAGGAAATAGTTAAATACATTATGAAACTTCTATACTGTGGAATACAATATAACCATTTTAAAAGAATAAGGACACGTATTTTTTTGTAAAATTAAGTGAATAAAAGCTAGTAAAACACAAATACAATATCATATTTTGGTAAAAAAGTAAGTTTATAAATGAGTGCATGTATTAATATATAGTAGTATATGCATGCTGTAGATTGAATGTCCCCCAAAATTCAATGAAGCTTGACCCCTATTGTAACAGTGTTAAGAGGGTGAAAAATCCAATTATGATATTTGAAAGGCGGGGCCATTAAGAGGTGATTGGATCACGAGGACTGTGCCCTTTTGAATGGATTAATTCATTCATGGAGTTTGGTTAGTTGTTTAATGGGTCATCAGGGAGTGGCTCTAATGACTTTATAGGGAGCATGAGCACATTAACTCTCTCACTCATGCCATCCTCACCAGGTGATGCCCTGCATTGCCACGGGATTCCATACAGAGTCACTACCAAGAAGAAGGCCCTCAACAGAGGTGTTCCTGGACCTTGGACTTTCCAGCCTCCTAAACTTTAAGAAATAAAATCCATTTCTTTATACTTCACTCAGTTTTGGGTATTCTCCTATAAATGACAAACAGACTAATACAATGCATAAGAAAAACATAAGTGTGCATAAATACGCGAATACATACATACACCAGAAAAGAATAGATGTCTGGGAACATGTAAAACAAGCTGTAATCAATGGCTATATCTAACAGAGAGATGTAAAGTACTTTGTACTAAGTAATATTTTTTTTTAACAAGGACCTATCACAGTTCGTTTATAATAGAGAACCAACCAAAGAATTAGACTAAAAAAAGGGACATAATGGTTTGAACACCATCTTCTCTTTATAGCTGCATTGTAACACCAAAACCACCTGCATCCTTGCCTCATAGGCAATACTTCCATGTTTTAGCTCTTTCTCCTAATATATGCTCAACATCTGAGAGATTAGCTAATACCTATGCAGTTGTTTCTGCAGGACCCATTCTCTACACCAGTGATCTCAATGAGGAATGGTGAAATTTTAAAACCACACATGTCTCATCCCCTCCAGTCAATACCCTCTCTACCACCCCTCCCATGGTACAGCCGAGATGTGGGGGAGAGAGTATTGTTCTTTACTAGAACAAGCTAAGATGAACTTTACAACACAGAAATCTCCTAATAAAAGTATGTTACAGCCCCCAGGAATTTGGAGACAGAAAGAAGGTTGGGAATCACTGCCCTGAAGTTAGTTTGTTAGTTCCTTCAGAATCCCATGCTGGGATTGGAGTCATTGTCACTAGATAGGCAGTAATGCTTATTAAGATTTTACAATCCCAACCCCAGCTGAACTTATTTCAAATGTGGAAAATAGAGAACTCACTCATTTAAGGTAAGTACTTCCACTCAATATTGTAGGGAGTTTTGCATTTTAAAACTCATCAATCGTATTAGGTAGATATTAATTATGCACACTTACATATTAATTCTAAGAGAAAATACCTTGTGGAGTAAGAGTTAAAGAAACCGAAGACCATATACAAGATAAGAATGTTATTCATGGAATTTCTACTTCAACTGTTATTACTCATTGTGCCTATTCCCTTTTAAAATCCGAAGTCGCACAGATCTCATTCTGTATGGCAGCATTATGGTTTTTGAGAGTTTGGGAGTTGCTAAAGGATACATCCAGCTTGGTGGGAAGACTTACTGATGCCGGCTCCCACACTTTAGTCTTGCTTCAGGGCTTTGGAGAAGTATCCAAAACCCACAAACACCTATCGGTTTAAAATTTCCCAGTAATGCTTTAATTTGCTTCCTGCTGCGGGCTCTAATTACCTAGCCAGTGCCTGAGAGGGAAAATCTAGCCTCCTGCCTCCACTTTGCCTATGTGGCAGCTCTATGTTGCTTGTTTCCTGTAGGCTTTCTCATCTTGCCCAGACACAAAAAGGCCTGAAATACTTAACCATGTGTCCCCAACTTCCACATGACTGTGTGTCACGCAATCAGGAAACAATTACTCATGCCAACTATGATTTGTTATTGTGAATATACTGCTGAAGATTAGTCATTAAACCACCTCAGCAACTCCCAACCACTGTTATATTTCACTTGATGTGAACTGGGATTCTGGCTGAGGACATTTGCCTTAAAGACTTCTGCCTCTTTCCCCTTCCTGCTATTTTAATGTAAATTGAATTTGGCAGAAAGAGCTTGAATGCAGAGAAATTTCTCAGTAACATCCCGCCTTATTTTGACTGTGTTTTGCGCCCAGAAATTTTTAAGATTAGAATGATGGATAACCATTATCAATTCAACTTGAGGCACTATGATTCTAACTAGCTGTTTCTTAATTTCAGATAAAATCATTTGATGTATAAGGTAACCTAAAGTATCAACATCCCTAATCCAACATCTGAATATTATTGGGACTCATTTATTTGTCTAGAATATCTTCATTAGTCAACTAGGATACTTTTAACTAGGATTTGAATAACCACAATAAAACCTGGTTGAGCAGCTGGTGCCAGTAACTAAGGGTCCTTTGGTAAGGGTACAGTTCAGCTGAGTGATGATAACACACTAAGTAGATTGATTTAACATCAAAGAAAATTACTGTCGTTGCCATCTAGTCAGAATCCAGCTCCCCTTCCTGTTGGAGACTCTTTCCTAGGCTGGGGTGCCTTCTCAAAAGACAACGCACATAGACGTAGCCTGTAAAATCTGATGTGCCTACATGCCAGTACCTACCATGGTTCATCAGCTAAATAAACTCTCTTTGTAATTCAGCACCCCTTCCTGAGATTTGTTTTTAATCTCCACATATCTAGTACATGGAAATCTGTTTCATCTTCATGCTTAGCTGATTTTAAGGCAGGGAAAAATAAAAACAAAAACAAACCCTAAATCTAAGTCTTGCCAAAAAAATAATGTGTAGTGTGGGGGATTTAGAAAAGTAGAAAAATACTCTGATGTCAGTTTCACGAGCACTCATTGGAGCTGGTTGCAGACTGAAGGTGCCAAGGTGAAAACAGCCAGCAGGAATTCTAAGGTGAACACTGTTATTGTTTCCTGAATGCTTAACCCTCCACTTTTCAAATCCCAGAGATGAAGAAAAAGGAGAAATAGGTATTCTTACATCTATAGCACTAAACCCTATTCTGCCTTCCTGGTCCAGATATCAAGTGCCCTCCTGCCTAATGAGGACTCTGATGTTTCCTCTGTCTCTCCAGGAGACAAGCACTGATCACGTTACTCCCCAAAAGGACATATTTGGGGTCAGGGATTAGGATAAAATATACAATATGATAAGGATTTAGAAAATGACATATCCTTAGATCAAGGACTAGAAGTGAGTCTTCTCTTGTGGCCCGATGGCACCTGGTAAAGTGAAAAACAAGACAGGTGTTGATATGCAGATTATAACTCCATTATTTTAATATGGGCTCTCCCATATCGGCCCTATAAGCACACAGGCTGATGAGCCTACACTATCAAGAACATTACCCATCAGAGTGGCAGGGGAAAGAGAACATGGCAAATCACCTTTCAAAGGCTTCCACCCAGAAATGTCACATGTTATCTCCACTCACATTTGCTTGGTCAAAGCAGCTTGTATGATTGGACCCAGTTTCAAAGGAGAAGGTAAGTGCAATCCACCCTGTACCCAAAGAAGGGAACCAGAACATTGACCAGCATGCTAATGACTGCCACATCTGTACTGCATACCTCAGAGGGGGTGTGAAGACCAAATCAAACATGAAGTAAAAGTGCTTTTAAAAACTGCAAGCCCTAGACACTAGTGAGTTATTTTATTAATGAGTGCCACACCACTGAGAATATCTGAGACCTTTCACACATCTAGATGCTACAATCTCATCCCAACACTGTAAACATGAATGCTTTCTGATATTCAGAAAATGCTTCCTAGATCTTAGGTCTCATCAAAGACCCCACATAATTCTTCTTGTCACCTAGGAATGCACCTATTTTTCTTACTGCCCTTGCCCACAATTTAAAACTATTTACCCCAGTTTCCGAGGTCCAAGAATTGGGTTTATTTCCATTTATACTCAGTGTCCTGTGAACAAAAGGGGAAAAATGGAAGCTAGATTGCTTGATTTCTAATTACGGCACTGCCATTGCTAGTTACAAAATTTTAGCCACGTTACTTTTTCTAGGCCTTGGTTTTTCTCCTCTGAATACCATCCCAGGGTTTTTGAAAAAATTAAATGCACATAGTAATATGTAAAGTACTCAGCCCAGTCCCTGGCTCAAAACAAGTATTCAATAAATACTGGCTTTATTCTTTTCTTTTCTTTTCTTCTCTTTTCTATTAAGAAAAAAGAAATTTACTTGTAAGTTCTTTTAAGGGTCATGGGAACAGTGAAGATAACTGTGACATCATCCACACCAGTGGCAGTGTCCAGGGAGCAAGGATGACGCTAGAAAATGGGACATCAGCCTGCCTCAGTGGATTTATTCATTAATCAGTCATCAGTCGGTCAATCAATCAGACATTTATTTAGCACTCTCTATTCCAAGAACTGTGCCAGGCCTATGATTCTGGAGACACTATCCGTCCCTCCTTCTATATTAGTAGGGGAAGCACATACATAAATGAATAATAGTACTGTTGTTCTAGAGCATAAGAAACATCATAATAGATATAAATCCTAAGCAGAGCCCAAGGCAGCCCCTAGTCATCATCCATCCAAAACTCCCATGCCAGGTTATCTATGCTTAAGATGCTATCCCTAAAGTTCTAATTTTTTTGCTTGAGAATTTCTCTCCCTTGTTTAAATGAAAATAGCCCTGACAGAAAAACCACATTGTTCTCACTTCCTGCCCACTAGGACCAACCTTACCAAGGGCATAATCTGGCTGGTCTCTAGGAAGGGCCATGTCCTCAAATGCTCCTTCCCATTCTTGCTGTGGGGCCTAATATTTTACCATCCAAGATTTGTTCATTTGAATCATTCTCTAGCCAGCTGGGACCTGATTTGGAAATAAAATAAATTACTTGAGAATGGTTCTAACTCTCTGTAAGAAAATTTCCAGAGAACAAGCCCTGGAATATATGTCGCATATATTTATACCACATATATATGAGTTTACACATATGTAAACCTTCATCAAAATTCTGTCAATCCTCCAAATAGTATTTCTAGAACATGATTATCATTATTATTTCCTAGTCTAATCACTTTTCCTTCATATATTTGTATCTTTGGTCTCATGATGGCACCTGTGATAGGCTAGTGTTCCCTAATTGCTACTGGTACATTCACAGCTATTCCTATGGAATTGCTGCTGCACTAATCATGAACAGCGATTAAATATCCTGCAAGCAATTTTAACATTCATCAAACTGATAATGGCAAGAAACAAATTGGAGCCTTTCAATGTTTTACCAAATGTGCTCTAATTCCTTATTACTCTATATATTTCTGGAAACTATTTCTATACATAAACCAAGCCAAAAAGAAAAGTGCTCTCTGCTGCAAAAATAAAAGAATGAGTTTAAGCTGCTTGCCACCCTGGGGATAATCACAATCATATTAAAATGCAGCTCGATGGCTCATCTTTCTTCTTTCCCCTCTATCAGTCAGTAAATTAATTCCTTTATAGATATGAACATCAATATTCTATTTTTGCAAAAAGTGCCTGTTTTCAATTACTTCCTGGGAAAAGCAGAGTTACTATGGCAATCTCTGAATTTTGCACTCTGCAGCTTTAGACTACCACTGTTTTATAAATGGGAAGCTATAATTTATCTCAATTCATTTTACAAGGTGTAAGGAGAACACCCACTCATTCTTAACTGTCTGTAGCAACACCGTGATATGTGTGCATGGCAGCAGGGGCAGGGGTGGTGGTGGGGAGTGGGCTGTTTTGTTTCTTGGGTCTATAAAATATGGGAGGGGGCATGGGGGAAGAATCTTTTTCTAAGGTGAATTTTTACATCCCAGCACTTTGTGACATGCCTTGGTCACAATGGATATTAGTTAAAAGTTTGTTGAAGATGAAGAAGAAGAAATTGTACATTTTGTGAATTTCCCCCATGGCTCCCTCCTATTAATAAACTTATTTAATACGTGAAGCAGATCAATTGGTGAAAAGGTTTTGCTCTCCTTTGGGCTATAAAGGTGGGCTTGTGGCCCATAAGACCCCTATTGCTCCCTGTTACACAGCTCTCTTCAGTTCTGTAGCCTCCTAATCCCACACAATGCCATTTTGTAATTTCCAATGCTTGGATAACAAGAACCATTTATTGACCTATTGTCTTCTATGTGGAGACACGTAAGTAATTCCTATTGTAAAGTCCATCTGAACACCCTTCTTGTTGTGTACCTTGTAGGAGCAGCTGTACCACTAGCCATCAGTAGTTATACAGACGGACTAGTAACATCTTAGCAACTTGTATCTTACCTTCAGCTCCTACATAGATAGCCCATTACCAATTTATTCCAGATTAGATCAGCTTCTTTTCTCCACTACTATCTCTTCCAGCTAAACCTTAGACAGGAAAGACAAAAGAAGCTCTCAATCCACACATGGTTCAGCACTCTGCTCATTAGCATATGAGCTTTAGGGCCAAAATTCTATGTGGAAAGATGTAGGGCCTCTCTTCCACTTGAAAAGAACTCCCACCATTAGTGACCCTATTACAAGTGTTCTTAACCTGGAGTCATGGATGAGCTTCAGAGCATTCACGAACTCTGAAATTAATAGGCAACATTTTATGCATTATTCTAGGGAGAAGGTTATATGATTTTCAGCTGGTTCTTATGGGTTCAGGACTTTCCAAAATGGTAAAGTCCATTGTCTTAGCAGTTCCAGAGTGGGCTTCCAGTAGAGAAGATTTGGAGCAGATGGCCAGCATTCTATGGAATAACACCTTCAACATGCTGAGAGAAAATTAATGGGCTGGCCAGTTGTGCAGTTGGTTAGAGCATGGTATTAATAACACTGAGATGCGGGGTTCAATCGCTGTTACTGTCCAGTCATCTAAAAAATAACAACAACAAAAAAACCCCTCTCAACATGGAATTCCATACCCAGCTAAGTTATTTTTCAAAAGTGAAGATGCTTTATAATAAAGAAGAAAGATATTTTTAGAAAGGCAAAGACTTAGAAAGTTTATTTCTCAAAGACTCTTAAAGAATGATTTAAGGTGGTAGTTTAATCGTGAATAAAAATATAGGATACAAGAAGCCATATTGAACAAAGATAACTGGTAAACATAAGTAAATTTTTTAAATGGTAATAGTAATGCTTAATTTGAGGGCAGAGGGTGTTAAAAATAAGACATAAGTAGAAGACATGGAAGAATTGAAAGATTTATAGAGTTAAGCCTTTTTACATTCCTCCTATTTTTTAGGAAATAGGTAAAGATAAAGATTATCTCTACACCTTGTTAAGTCAGTATAGTATGTTAAGAATTTAAGGTTATACACTAAAATAATATAAATCTAATGCACAATTTCCAAATGATAGAGAGGGGAAAAAGAAAGCAATTAAAAAAAAAAACTCAATCAATACAATAGAATGTTCACACACACACAAAAGCACTATAAATAGAAAATACAGTTAAATAATAGAAATAAATCCAAAGATATCAGTAATCATGAGTAAAAGCAGAATAAATTAACCAATTAAAGAGCCTCAGATTGACTTTTTTTTTTTTGTCTTTTGTCTTTTTCCGTGTCCGGCAACGGATCGCAACCCCCAGTGTCGCCCCCGCACCGGACCGGGGACCGGCAACGGGACCGCAACCCTCAGCGCTGCTCCCGCGCCTCGCTCAGCCAGTGAGCGGGAACCGGTCTGTATGTGGGATCCGAACCCCCGGGCGGGAGCGCCGCCGCGCTTCCCAAGCGGCGCACCTATCCAGTGCACCACCGGGCTGGCCCAGATTGACTTTTTTTAAGACCCAATTTATGTGTCACTTATAAGACATATCTGAAGCATAATAATACAACAAATTTGAATGAAAGGGGATTTTAATAATATATAAGGCAAATACTAACAATAATATAGTTGGCATAGTAAAATTAATATCAGATTTCATAATAACAAAGGGAACTATTCATCAGTAATACATAATCATTCTGTAATTGCAAAAATTGAAAGAATCACTATCAGTATGGCAAGGATTTTTTATACATATTTTATTTTTCAGAGAGTTTTAAGTTCACAGAAAAATTAAGCAGAAGGTATAGAAATTTCCCATATACCCCCTGATCCCCCATTTGCATAGCCTCACCCATTGTCAACATCTCCCACCAGAGTGGTACAAATTGAACCTATTTTGACACATCATTATCACCCAAAGTCCACAGTTTACGTTAGGGTTCACTCTTGGTGTTATACATTCTGTGGGCTTAGACATATTTATAATGACATGTATCCACCATTACAGTATCACACAGGGTAGTTTCACCGAGTGTAAGAATTTTTAACAAACTTAATTTGATGGTGCTACGTAGGATCTTGCCACTCATAATTAAAGAACACACATTCCTTTCAAGCATACATGAATTCACTGGGTCACAAATTTTCAATAAGTAAAATAAAACTGAATTTACACCAACCACAATGTATAATCCAAATGCGATAAAAATTAGAAATCAATTTTCAAAAATATAACAAGCTGTATGAAAGAGCAAAACAAATAAGTAATAGAACTAACAAGAAAAAAGTACCCTTTATAATAGTAATAATAAAAAATAATTATCTAAAAATAAATCATTTTTTATGTGCAAAAATTTTAGGGAAAAAGTGTAAAACTTGACTGGAGGACATAAAAGAAGATCTAAACTAAAAGAGGGCTCTGCCATTTTGATATATGTGTAGTGTGACATCTGAAAGATGTTGATTCTTACTATTTACACATTTCCAAATAAGTTCCCGATAGGATAGAACTTGACAAACTGTTCCTAAATTTCATATGAAAAAGCAAAAGGCCAAAAATAGCCATAATAATTTTTGAGAGGAAGGAGGAAAATGAGAAAGAATATAGTGACTATGACAAGATCTGTCCAGGGAAAGCCTCCAGTAGACAGAAATGGGAAACTTCCTAGACTACCCAGTACAGGTACAGACAGAGGCCGATTGCCCTAGTTCTGACCCAGCAAGATCCCCCATGGCCAGTGTAGAAGAATTACTGACATATTCATGCCCCAGTTTTAGGTTAATCAGATCTAGAAGGCATCTTACTCTAGGTCTACCAAGAACTTTGAACTTCAGATGTAACTCAATGAGATTAAAGACAGCAATGGAGAGACATAGCCATTTCTTTCACATTGCTTACTAGCTGCTTTGGAAGTTCTGCTCACCCATCCTCAAACCTGGACCAGACTCCACAATTTGGCTTATTAAAGGGGGCTTGCTTTACTATAGCAAGAATTATTATCAAAGCCTAATAATTCAAATTGTGTGTTATTCACACAGGGATTATTAAATCAATGGAACCAAACACAGGGTCCAGAAATAAATCTACATATAGATGGGATCTAGATATATGATATACATAACATTATAAATCAGTGGGTAAAACACTAAACAGTAAATGATATTGGAACAATTGGCTTTCCATATTGAAAAGACTAAGGTTTTTCCTCATATCATATATAAAAATTTTAAATTCTAGAATTAAAGACCTTAAATGATAAAAGCAAAACTTTAAAACTCTCAGGGAAAAAAAGCAGAGAATAAATTTATGCCTTTATTTTATTTTATTTTTAAAGATAACCGGTAAAGGGATCTTAACCCTTGACGTAGTGTGTCAGCACCACACTCTACCAAGAGAGCTGACCGTCCATCCCTATATAGGGATCTAAACCCATGGCCTTGGTGTTATCAGCACTACATTCTCCCAAGTGAGTCACGGGCCAGCCCTTAAATTTATCACTTAATGTAGGTAATGATTTCTGCAATACGAAAAGCTTAACCAAAAACAAAAAGATTGACAAGTTTGACTACACTGAAATTAAAAGCTTCTACACAACAATAAGTATCATAATCAAAGTTAAAAGACAGGCCACAGACTGAAACAAGGTATTTGCAACACTAAAAAATGAAAGATTAGTATCTAGAATATATACGATGTTCCTATAAATTAAAAATCCTTTGGAATGCAAGTTGGTAAAATGTGATTAAATTGACATAGCAGCTCTACTTCTAGGTAGGTCCTTCAGAGAAATCCCCATACTTGTCCATGAGAAGACAAGTATAGTATTATTTGTGATAAGAATGTAAAGGCCCATCGATAAGGACACGGATAGATAAAGTATGATATAGTCCAATATAAAGTCCAATAATGGAATACTATGCGGCAGGTAAAATGAATAAACTAGATCTGCATTTATCTCAACAGGGATAATCTTCAAAACATGATGCCTAGCAGCACAAAACAAGCTACAACTGGATATGTACAGTATGAGACAGTCTATGTAACATTTTAGAACAATCAAACCATGCTCTATATTATGAATATTGGCATATGCAGTAAAAAATTTTTAAATTGCATGGGAAAGATACCCACCAATTTCAGTGCGATGGTCACCTCTAGGAAAGAATAGAGACAAATAAGATAGGTTGGGGTACTTTATTCTTTATTACATTTTATTTGCAAAGAAAAGGAATTTGAGCAAATGTGGGAGGTTCAAACATTATTTTGAATGTGTAGGAGGTCATATCGCTTTTTTAAGCTTTTGGTTATATTTTAAATATTTAACATAAAAATAAAATAAAATCTAACAATGTAGGTCTCTCTCCTCAGGGAATACATTCCTTTATCATAAACATCTTTCCTCCCCAGGCTGGCCAGTTAGCTCAAGCCTTGTAACACCAAGGTCAAGGGTTCAGATCCCCGTACCAGCCAGACGCCACAAAAAAAACACAACAAAAACCAAACAAAAAAATCTCCCCCAAAGGCCGCTTTCTTTCTTGTTCCTCTTCTCCCTATTTTCCCCACACCAAAATTCTTTGTAGGCCTCACCTCCTGAAAAACTTCCCCAACTCCTCTCTCTGCCTACCTCTCCCCTCCCTTCTCTGCACTCTTGCTGGATGCGCACCCACCTCCACTATCACAGCTACCATACTGACAAGTACTGGGCTCAACCACAGAGACTGCTGCTCTTTGTAGGTCAAAACAGTTGAGTATCGGAAATGTCATATGGTTCAACCAATAATTATATTTTCATATCAACATATTTACACACGTACATATTTACATACATATCCTACCAGACTCTGGACCCCTCAATATCCATGTTTGATTCACTGCCTTCTACAGGGGTTGGCAGATATAAGGTGCTCAGTGGTCATCTGAATTGGATTGATTCTATAGCAATAGGCATTTCCTCTGCACCTCTCCTTCAGTATCTTCCCCTGAATTTTAAAGGCATAAACACTTTTCTACCATAGATCAACAAGGAACGGTGGAGCGGTCATTGCTAGGGTCTTTGTTTCATGGAGTTTTCTACTCATGGAAGGGGCTAGAAGTAGCACATGTGAGTGAAGAACTCACAAGAACCTGCTCAGCTGCAGGGCAAAGGGGATTCTTGGAAAACTGAGGAGTCAGTGTACTGTTCTAATAATGCACAATGGTACAAATCTATGCATCTTTTCATTAATTCATCCACTTATTTATTCATTCAGAATCAGTATGCAACTTATCCAAACTTATCAGGAACAACCCAAAAGTCCAAATATAATGTGCCACCTTAACTGCCACTTCAACTAGAGGGACCATTGCTCACCTCCAGGATGCTGACATCTAACCCCGCACAGAGGACTGACAAAAACCTTTCAATCTAGGCAGAGACAATTGTGATGGTTGTTAGTGGCTTCTAGCTTCAGGGCAGTTGTTTTCAGGAATGAGACAGTCTGTGCGAGTTTCACAAAGGACCAAAGGATGTTCCACTTGTATCCTTTCTTCTGTTTCTGTAAAAGGGTGTGTCACGTGACTACTGTTCAGCGCAAGAGGAGCTATTCTAACGGGGAAAAGCATAATAAAATTTAAACACTGTAATGAATTCTTCTTAGTATTTAGGATATTTGAAATCATACTTAATAGCTTCAAAAACTTGCAGCTGTTGCCAAAAATAGATGTGTGCTATTTGAATTCCAAAGGGCTGTTTAATAAGGGAAATAGAATGAATTGAAAAGATTGTGAGTATAATCTTTTCCTATATCCTTGCTGGATATAGGGCTATGACATTCTTAAAATTTCAAGCAGGGAAACCTGCTGTGGTTACCTTGGTGATAAAAGGGAATAAAAATTACACATAATTGCTGCTGATGTCACTACTGCCATATTGTTTCCAAGGCTACAGATTGTCTCCAAATAATTGTAATGCTTTGTGCATTGGAAGCCCACTCTGTAGCAAAAAGCTTAGTATGCAGTTATTCTTTCTAAATCTATTTAACAAACCATCCATGGCCTCTCAGGGACTTTGAATAATTATGGAGATAAATAGGCATTGAAAATGCCTTTTTCTTAACTTATTCCGGGCACATAAACATAATTTGAAAAAGCTAATATATAGGAAAGGTAGTTTCTATTATGATATATTAGAAAATTTCCTTCTAAAATACATTTACCCTAAAATGCTAGAGGGGAAAAGCAAATTGCAGAAATTATGTGTATGTATTCTGCATGGAAAATATCTGAAAAATGTGTCACAAACTGTTGACAGTGGTATTCTCCGAGGGGTAGGATTTCAGCAGGCTTTGATTCTCAGTATTTCATTCAGCAGTATTTCATGTAAGACATACATTTGTGTACTATTTGATTTTTGTAGTCAGTATATGTTACTTTTATAATCAGGTAAAAAAGAACAGGCAAAAACAAATTCCTAGTCCTCAGTAGTGACATCCTTAAATTACTAACCTAAAAGGAGTGGTTTCCTAAGTTGAATGAACTAATGAAGCCATTTGTAAACAACACATTTTCCTCTGACCTGCTTTCATTTGTAAAAGCGGTGCCCAGTGAATTCTTTGTGCAATAATCACACTCAGCCACAATACAGTTAACTTATATAAGTTACATTATGCAAAAAAAAAAAATCAAGGATCTCTTTGAAAACCAGCAATGGCTGTATTTTGATTTAATGACTTTTTCTGGCAGCCATAGATGCAGACTGCCCAAGAGATTGCCACAGACAGCTGTGGTCAGTGAAAAACACCATTACCTTTCAGCTTCTTGGGAAATCCTATTTAAAGCATAACATGCTCTGAAAACACACTAGTAATAATGTGATTAACAATAACAATCATTAGAACAGAGTAAGTGAGCCCCTAACCCTGCAGCTAAACCTGGGCTTCCAGGTTCAGCTAGGGCTCTGCATTTCAGACACTCACTTGACCACCAGCAGACAGAGCAGGATTTCCCATTCAGCCCTCCCCAAGCGCTACGCGGGTGCTGCTTGATAACACCAGCTCCCAGCACTGACCTTGTCAGCATGACATTTTCCATTACAGCAAAACAGAGCAGGTGCTCACTGTATCTTGGCTGCCTTGCCTGCCTAACCAGCTGATTTTGAACAATAACAATTTACCATTGCAACCCATTTACTGTATAATCCATAAAACAGCCCACATCTGGGGAGGGGTCTCACTGAACAATCCTTGTCTTTTAGACTAGAATGTACAAAAACTGGAAATGAGAATTATTATCTAAATAAATAAATTATAAAGCAAAAACACAGCCCGTTTGTATCACAGGATCCTGATTCTTTTTCTTCTGGTGAAATTTACATAGGAAATTGCTGCTACAAAAGTAAATGGAAATCCAAGAATTATGTTTACAGGAAAGGTGATCGGTTATATTGGTCAGGCATTACATTATCCACCTGTGAAAGACTGAATACTAAATATTCTTACCTGCCTTTATGATGGTCATCACTTTCGGCTCTAATAATGATTTAACGATTTATTTTTGTGCAACCAATAATTGGCCAGATGTGTCTACCCTCAAATTTATAACCTAATTATAGCAGCAAACTGTACAATTAAGATGGTAGGACTGTTAAGCTGCAGGGTTTGCATATTACATAAAATATTTCTTCATTTTACCAAAATAGATTTGGAAGCTCTTGGATAATCAGTAAGCATATGGGTTCTATACTAAAAGGCTCTTTAGCGCATCATGAGACCAGAATTAACATAGCTTGGGTTTTATGAATAAGTAGTCTATAAATAACAGAGGACCCATTCATATCACTCTAAGGTTCTCTAAGTGACCCGTTTATTTGCCATTTCAATGGGCTCTACTAGTGTACAGTAAGCATAAAGCAAATGTAATTCACAGGGCCTGGTTTTCCAAAGCCTTGCAGTTTCAAATATTGACCTTACAAAAAACAGGAAATTTTCCCCAGGCTATAGTCACTGTTGTAAGATAAAGAGTTGTTTTTTTTTTTTTTTTTTTTTGTCTTTTGTCTTTTTCCGTGTCCGGCAACGGATCGCAACCCTCAGTGTTGCCCCCGTACCAGACCGGGGACCGGCAACGGGATTGCAACCCTCAGCGTTGCCCCCGTGCCTCGCTCAGCCAGTGAGCGGGAACCGGTCTGTATGTGGGATCCAAACCCTCGGGCGGGAGCGCCGCCCCGCTTTTCAAGCGGCGCACTTATCCAGTGCGCCACCGGGCCGGCCCTATAATCAACTATTTTAATA
>NW_007726446.1:52445-86157 GCF_000696425.1 Galeopterus variegatus | reverse complement strand
TTTATTTATTTATTTTTTGTCTTTTTTATCTTTTACCGTGTCCGGCAACGGATCGCAACCCTCAGTGTTGCCCCCGTACCGGACCGGGGACCGGCAACGGGACCGCAACCCTCGGCGTTGCTCCCACGCCTCGCTCAGCCAGTGAGCGGGAACCGGTCTGTATGTGGGATCCGAACCCTCGGGCGGGAGCGCCGCCACGCTTCCCAAGCGGCGCACTTATCCAGTGCGCCACCGGGCCGGCCCAAGATAAAGAGTTGTAACACAGCAAGGCTGCTGGTCCAAAGACAGACAAGTTACTGACTGATATGTAAAGATACCGGGAAGCTGCTATAGGGAAAAGGAATATTTTGCTAAGATCAAGCTTTTGTTGGTGGACCACTTAATTGCCTTATGGAATGTCATCTGGCTTGCTTTTACTGAATGTTACCAGCTTCTATTGTTAAACTTGTTAAAACGATAACCTCACCTATGTCTCTTCCTGTAACTTCCTGGGCTGGAAAATAAATGCAGGAAGAGAACCCCAATTCGTGGTTAATTTCCCAAATGGAAGGAATGCCTTGCTCTTGAGGGTTCTGAGAGTTTAACCCCTTTTTGAGGCTTCTCACTGCTCAGAAGAGATGGGCTTTGAGTAATCTTTGGTGGCTCTGTCACCCAGGAGAAAACGGGTGACAAATCCATGGGAGGCAAAGCAACATACTAGGAATAATTCACTCAGGACTTGAACCCCTGTCAGTTTCCACATCACCCACTCTGGACTTGAATGAAAATCTCTTTCAATGGCAGTGGGTATACGTGGGAAATCTACACTAGCTCTTGGCATAATTTCATTTGTCTAAAGTGACCATCACTATTCTAGGGGTGATTCTCAAGTGATCTATGATGATCCCTTTCAGGAGATGACGCTGGTTGACATGGAAAAGTACAGAGGACCTCTTCAGAGTCCTCAGTCATTTCAGAGAGGAAAGCAGGTTAGATTTAGTAAAGTTTACAAAGTTCTGCTGTTAGAAAACACATAAATGATGGAGAGTATTTAGAGATCCACACCACTGTAACTATATGCAGAATCACTCAGCAATGTTTATTTTTTATTTTGTTTACACAAAAAAAAATAAACATTACTATTTGAGGTGAAAATGTCTTCCTTTACCCCCATAGAATGCCAAATAACCAGTTTAACCCATTTGTTTTGTTTTGGTTTTTTTCTGCACAGATTTTACTGGGTTTATGGTACTGTGTGTCTTCTGAAAAATGTAAAATAATTCCTTCATAAAGAAAGACACCTTAAAAGTCAAAACAAAAGGCAGGAGAATCATTCATGCCCTGACAAGTGCCAGAGACCTTTTTTTAAAAGTAAACTAGTACTGGGCCGGCCCGGTGGTGCACTGCTACGGTGCGCCGCTTGAGAGCGCGGCGGCACTCCCGCCGAGGGTTCGGATCCCACATACAGACCGGTTCCGCTCACTGGCTGAGCGAGGTGCGGGCGCAACACCGAGGGTTGCGATCCCGTTGCCGGTCCCAGTCCGGTACGGGCGCAACACTGAGGGTTGCGATCCGTTGCCGGACACGAAAAAAGACAAAAAGGGGGAAAAAAAAAAAGTAAACTAGTACTCAGCCTATCTGTGTGTTATTTGGCATAAACACAAATAAAAAGCTCAAAGAGCCCTAGCTTCATGTCTTCCTAAAGTAAAACAAAATAAAATAAATGCAACCACATAGTATTCAGAACATAGTGCACATGAACTATGTCATAGTAACAATAATGATTCCATTCAATCAAGTTCCAGAGCGAGGGCAGAAGAAGGATGTGGCAACTCTGGAAATGGTGGATGAAATTTGATGTCTATTCTAAGACATTAGGAAGTCCTGAAATAAAGAAACCTGTCTACTGGGGCCGGCCCGGTGGCGCACTGCTACAGTGCACCGCTTGGGAGCGCGGCGGCACTCCCGCCGAGGGTTCGGATCCCACATACAGACCGGTTCCGCTCACTGGCTGAGCGAGGTGCGGGCGCAACACCGAGGGTTGCGATCCCGTTGCCGGTCCCAGTCCGGTACGGGCGCAACACTGAGGGTTGCGATCCGTTGCCGGACACGAAAAAAGACAAAAAGGGGGAAAAAAAAAAAGTAAACTAGTACTCAGCCTATCTGTGTGTTATTTGGCATAAACACAAATAAAAAGCTCAAAGAGCCCTAGCTTCATGTCTTCCTAAAGTAAAACAAAATAAAATAAATGCAACCACATAGTATTCAGAACATAGTGCACATGAACTATGTCATAGTAACAATAATGATTCCATTCAATCAAGTTCCAGAGCGAGGGCAGAAGAAGGATGTGGCAACTCTGGAAATGGTGGATGAAATTTGATGTCTATTCTAAGACATTAGGAAGTCCTGAAATAAAGAAACCTGTCTACTTTGTTTAAACTACAATTTCCCAAATGCATGTGACCCCAGCAATCTTCCTCAGTTGTAATTATTGTTTTTAATTAGCCTTTTTAAACATCTATGAACCAGCGTATAAGTCTGGGAAAGCCTGTTCATGATAGTATAATTGATATTGTCTAAAGCTCTTAAAACAAACCATTAATACTTAGGCAGCAACATTAAGTGAGCACCTAGCAAAAGGTGGTGCTCAGGAAGGTGGACTATTTCTCTTTGAACATGATCTTTCGTTTCTATCACTATTCAAAACTACAAAGTAGAGAAATATTACCTTCTGTTTTGGGAGCATTTTGAACAATGTCAAGCATGTCAAAAAGCATGTTCCGGGCCGGCCCGGTGGCACACTGGAGAGTGCACCGCTTGGGAGCGCGGCCAGCGCTCCCGCCGAGGGTTCGGATCCCATGTGGTGACCGGTTCCCGCTCACTGGCTGAGCGTGGCATGGGCGCAACACTGAGAGTTGCGATCCCATTGCCGGTCCCCGGTACGGGCGTGACACCAAGGGTTGCAATCCCGTTACCGGCCAGTAAAAAAGACAAAAAGGAAAAAAAAAAAAGCATGTTCCATAAACAACATCCCTATTATCTGGAGGGAGTCTATGGGCACAGGAAAAAGGGACAGAGAACTGGGAAAAACTATGCAAAAAAAAAAGTGTTGAGATTCTTTATTAGTAAATTAATATGTTGTAGAGAGAATCTTATTTTATGTTGCTGGGGTTTTTTCTTCTTATTTGATTCTTTTTTTAGGTTAAGTTTATTAAGTTACAATTTACATACAGTAAAAATCCCCATTTTTAGGTGTATAGTTTTATGCACTTTAACAAACACACAGAGACATGTGATCACCACCAGATCAAGATATAGAACATTTTCATCACTTGTGCCCCTTTACAGTCAATCCCCCCTCCCCAGCTCCCACACCCACATGCCTTTCAGGTTTTGATTCTACAGAGTAATTTCCTGGTTGCTCTGAGGCATCCTTAGTGCCTGCTGTTAGTTCACTAATCCAATATTTCCTGAGTGCCTACTAGTATCAGGCACTGTGCTATAAGGAACTGAGGACACAAAGAGAAGCCTTGTGCCTTCTCTCAGAAAGCTCCAGAGATGTGCTACTCAAAGCTCTCCCGGTTATACTGAAGAGCTTTTTGCGTTTACTTTGTTTTACTTTAGGAAGACAAGTTCAAATAACTTTACAAGGAGTTTTATTTAAGGATACAGCACTCCGATGAATCTCAGAACTAGATGTAGGCCATTTTATAAATTATGTAGTAAGTGGGCTCCAATGGCAAATTGTTATTATTCAAAACCAGCTGGTCAGTGAACTGGGCTGGGAACAGAAAAAAGGAAAGGCAGAACATTCTTATCTTAATCCTGGATCATGTTGTCTCACCACTCCTAAAGTCGGCTTGGTGCTCCTCTCTACCTCTCTATTTCTCTCTGTGTCTGTCTCTATCTCTACCCCTGGCTTGCTCTGCTTATCCGTCTTGACATAGGTCCAATCTATCCCAGCCCCACGTCTTTCCAGCCTTTCAGCTTATATGCATACTACTGATTGGATGACCCTCTATGTCTCAGTTAAAATTTCCAAGAGAGAAAACCTGATTGGCCCAGAACCATGATCTATGGCTTCCCCAGCTTCCTTCCCCATTTAAAGTGGGGCCTCTAGACCTCTTTGAGCCTGGGAATGTATTATTTCAGGAATATGACAATTGTCACAAAACATGTTTATTGGACCAACATTAGGTAATAAATGCACACATGAGTCCAATCCTGCTTGATGGGTTTGAGGAAGTTTTCAGAGAGGAGGTGACATCTGAGCTGGGTTTTGAAGGATGGTTACCATGTAGATAGTGGCAGGGTCCAAGTGGAATTATGGAAGGTGGAGTATGTGAGAGCAAAGGGAAAATGAGGATTCCAGG
Source organism: Galeopterus variegatus (assembly GCF_000696425.1). Classification (NCBI taxonomy): domain Eukaryota; kingdom Metazoa; phylum Chordata; class Mammalia; order Dermoptera; family Cynocephalidae; genus Galeopterus; species Galeopterus variegatus. Next base: position 81,802 of record NW_007726446.1, on the reverse strand, counting down.
CTGAGAACACACTATGTGAAAAACATAAAGAATCATGAAAATAATATCTTCTTTAGGGAACTTAATTTGATATGGCTGGAGAGCAGGATGTATTCGGGCAGTGCCAAGAAAAAATAAGTAGAAATCAGAGTACGAAGGCCTGACAGGCTGTAGCAAGAGATCTGAACTTCATCCTATGGGCAATCACAGGTCATTCACGGGAACCGAGGCAAGAGGAAAATCCTAGACTTGTTGGGATACTATACAGTAAGGACCCTAAGTCCCAGAATTCTCTATGTTTGCCTCCATTTTCCAAAAGAGAAATGCAGAAAAGTTGCTCCAGGCTAAATCACTCTTAATTATCAGCTGAAGCTTTGACCCCAAGACCCCAGATGGTCAGTGGGTGACATCAGCCAGAACTGATCTGTAGAGAGCTCAGGGGACCCTCTTGTGCCTTGGCTCCAGGAAGCCCTCAACAAAAAGCTCAGTAGTCTATTTGGGGCCTACCTGGACACCCACTTTTGAATCTTAGCCCTCTTGATCTGAAGTCTCAGATGGCAAATAGAGTTCATCCCAAAGGGAATACATATACACTACACCACCCCATCTAAAAGAAAAAAGAGAAATGGCAGTTTACCCAATACTCCTTCTCATAATAGTTACTCTCTATAGTGGATTGGATTATGTCCCCCCAAAACTCCCTGAAGCTTGAATTGTGTCCCCCAAGTTTTATGTGTTAGAAACTTAGCCCCCCCTGTGACTGTTAGGAAGGTGGGAAATCCTATTATGGTAACTGAAAGGTGGAGCCTTGAAGAGGTGATTGGATTGTAGGACTGTGCAGGAGTGAATGGATTAAAAATGGTGGTCAGGGTGTGGTTCTGAGAGCTTTAAAAAAAGAAGAGAGTCTGTCTTTCTCTCTCTCTGCTCTCTCTGCTTCCACCATCTTGCAATGAGAGACCTCTGGGTCACTGTCACCACCACCAGATGGACTTTGGACTTCCCAGCCTCAGAAAATGTAAGCAATAAATTTGGTTTTCTTTATAAATCACCCAGTTTCAAGTATTTTGTTATAAGCAACAGAAACGAACTAATACACTGTCTTAATGGTGCTACTATAACAGAATACATCAGATGGTAATTTATACTGAACAAAAATGTAAGGGCTCACAGTTCTGGAGGCTGGGAGCCCAAGATCAAGGGGCCAGCATCTGTCAAGGGCCTTCTTGCTGTGTCACCCCAAGGCAGAAGGGCAAAGAGAGGATGAGAGACAAAAGGGGGCAGAACTCATCTTTTTAAAAGGAAGCATTCCTGCAATAACAAGCCAACCCCCTCAAGAACGGCACTAATTTATTCACCCCACCCTCATAGCCTAATCACCTCTTATTAGGCTGCTCCTCCCAACACTGTTGGGGATTAGATTTCTAACATCACTTTTTTGTGGGACACATTCAAACCATAGCAGGCACCACCCACCCCTGCATGCCCCATCACCACTGTGTTCTATTGCATCCATTGCCTCCGCCTGCTCTTTGTGAGTGAATGAAGTATGGGGGAAATTTTGGGCTTCCTCTAGAGTGCAGAGTATGCCACTGGTGACAAGATGAACTTGCTATTTCATTAAGGCCACCAACAATGAGATGGAGCACAGATTGGAGAGGTTGACTCTGGAGGTAGGGAGAGCAGTTGGGGGACTGCTCTTGTGGTCCAGGTCAGGGTTGATGAGGGCTTACACCAAAGCAGTGGCAGAGGGGTTGGAAAGGAGCCATCCCAGTGTACTCAAGCTTCAGTGAGCCTCAGAATCACCTTCAAGACTTGTTAAAACCCAGATCACTGGGTCCCACTCCCAGAGTTTCTGATTCAGTAAGTCTGGGGTAGGGCCTAAGAATTTGCATTTCTAGCATGTCCCTAAGTGATGCTGATTCTACCGGCTCAGGAACAAGCTTTGAGAACCACTGAAGCAGCCTGCTCTCATGGGCCAAGTCAAAAATGAACTATCTCGGGCTGGCCCGGTGGCGCACTGGAAAGTGTGCCGCTTGGGAGCGCGGCGGCGCTCCCGCTGAGGGTTCGGATCCCATGTGGAGACCGGTTCCCGCTCACTGGCTGAGCGCGGTGTGGGCTCAACACCGAGGGTTGCGATCCCGTTGCTGGTCACCAGGACAGGCGCAACACCGAGGGTTGCGATCCCGTTACCGGTCAGTAAAAAAGATAAAAAGGAAAAAAAAAAAAAAATGAACTATCTCTCTTCTGTGTCCATTTAGAAAAAGTGGGGGACATTAATATAAAAAGTAGAAAAATAAGAGTCCCTCACCAGTCAGCTGGCACCTGCAAGATTACTAGACACTAAAGATTACTAAAGAGCTATTTTCACATTGTTGTATACATATTGAAACCTGTGTACAAACAGGACACTAAAATCTACTAGTCCCCACCTCAAATTGTGAGACTATGTTCAAAGCAACTTGAAAACGAAAGCCATTTCAGGGAAAGTTTCCAAATCCCACTGTAGTGTCCGAGGAAGTGCTGGGCATAAAACAAGAACTCATTAAATTTGCCTTCCATGTGGTTAAAATTCTCATTATGACTAAAACAATTTTCAAAACTTCTTAGTAAGGTCAGGCAAGTAGTGTGACATAACACTTTTCACAAGATAACACGGCTTAAGGACTGTCTGGGTTCATCACGTGTTAAAATGGCTAATTACAATGACTCTCAGCATTGGGCCATGTTTTACTCTACGCACTGGGCCAGACTCCACACTTTGGCAGAGGCAGCAGATGGAGGAGGTTAAAAGTATCAAATATCAAAGCGCCAACTTTGCTAGGCCACCTCCCTTCATAATTTAGACCCTTCTGTTGGAGATTCGGAAATATATTCTAGACAGATGACATGTTAACAGAATCATTTCATGGTTCAGCATCCTCCCAGGGTGATTTATCTGTATCTGTAGGCACCAGAGGCCCCTATTCAAAAGATTTATGAGCTACCTATATGATTCCATTTGTTGAAAGGAAATGTGTGTGTTATTGAGAAAAAGATAACATTTATTTTAAGAAAATGCCCACTCTCCAATTAAAGGTATTATAGCTAAAACATATCCACCACTTTTGCATTCCTGCACCCTACCCATTTCTTTACCCATCAGCAAATACTGAAACAATATCCTGAAGAGAAAAGGAAGAGATCTTTCTCATTTCTGAACTCTTGGAAACTGGACTTGAGGTTACAGAATGTGGATGTCAATTCCAAATTCCCAGTTAGTAGCAATCTTTACGGGCTTCAGCTTCCTTAGCTGGGAAATAAGTATAATACTTCCTTTCAGGGTCTGAGATTTAACTGAGAGAATCCCTGCAGATACACTGTGTCAGCGGTGAAGTGTCACACAACTCTGCAGTGTGGAACTGGCAGTAGTGACACTAGTGGTAGTTGAAGTAAAATACTTTTTTTTCTCTTCTCTCACATTTACCATACAAATTCAACTAGAAAAAGATTGAGAAAATAAAATGACAGGTACCAATGTCTAAGTTTGTGCAATGACTGGCCATGAGTCATAGCTCCTTGGTAAGTACTCTCCTTCCCCGGGGTCACAGCTCTGACCCTCACCCCCACTGAGTTCTGTCCTAAACTATCATCCCGACAACTTTGCAACAACCGAAGGCAACACACATGGTGGCTGTAGCAGGGTTGTCATGCTATGGAGGGCTTCCGAACAGGGCAGGGCAGCAAGGGCAGGAACCTAGATGGTGCAAACTGGTAGATACTACAGCTTTAAACAGCATTAGGCTAAAGCCAATGACTAGAAAAGTCAAGCTCAAAATCTGAGAGAACAGGCTCAGAAAAAAGTAAATAAATACCTCAATTCTAAGCTGGCTGTGTGTCCCGAGTCCAAGAGATGGGCAGAATTCAAAGTGAAAACGTATTATTCTATCATTCTACCCGTCATTATCAGTCTTTCTCATCCAAGTTCTATTCCTGCTTCTCTTAAAACTACTGAACAGACTTACTGGTTCTGAGGGGAGGGCAAAACATGTTTGTGCTCTTTCTGTTTCTTTTTGTAATTTCTCTTTTTAATACAAGTAATATATAAAAAGATTTAAATAATACAGAAGTACAGTATAAAAAAGCAAAAGCACTGTCCCTCATCAGAGGAAAGCACTGTTAGCAGTTTAGTGTATAATCTTCGAGCTCTTCTCCATGACTTACATCCTCTCAAATATGTAGAGATTTATGGTAACTAGGGCCATGCTGTACATAATAATCTGCAACTTGATTTTATTCATTGAATGCTTTATTTTGGAAGAGTGGTTCTCAGTGTGTGGAGGCCAGCATTATCATTATCACCTGTATTTGAGACTTGTTTAGAAATACAAATTTTTCTTGCTCTGCCCCCCACCAGATCTACTGAATCAGAAACTCTGGGAATGGGATCCAGCAATCTGTGTTTTAACATGCCCCGCGGGTGATTCTGATGCACCCTAAAGTTTGAGAACCTGTTTTTGAAATATTTCCATGTCTGAATATACAAATCTACCACATTCTTTTTAATAGATGTATATTATTCTATAGAATGTATATATTATAATTGTTTAGCCATTCTACTGACAGATAGCTTTTCTGAATACAGCAGATGCTACAGTAAACATTCTGGTATGTTTACTTCAATGATTTTGCATGGTATGCCTATAGATGGATTCCTAAAAGTAGAATTGCTGTGCCAAGGGGCCGACTCTTGGCTCACTTGGGAGAGTGTGGTGCTAATAATACCAAAGCCACAGGTTCGGATCCCCATATAGGGATGGCCGGTTAGCTCACTTGGGAGAGTGTGGTGCTGACAACACCAAGTCAAGGGTTAAGATTCCCTTACCGGTCATCATTTAGGAAAAAAAGAAAAAAAAGAATTGCTTTGCCAAAGTGTATTTTTATTCAAATTTTGATAGATACTGCCAAATTGCCCTTCAAAAACCTCTTTAATGGGTTAAAAAAATGGCAGATAAAATCACATGTTATGGGAGTAGCGAGGAATAGATTCTAAAGTGGTAAGACGAAATTCATGTATAGTCAAAATTACCTTTGAAGATCTCTTAAAATATGCCATTTTGGCAACCACCACACTCACTGCAAATATGAACACCCTAGCCAGATTTTTTCCTAGGCTATCTTTGGAGATCCAGGTAAAATGTTTGCAAGCATTGTCATATGAAGAGTACACATCTTTAAACACCAGACTCACAGTCTGTATGGCAGAGATCCCTCACATTAGAAAGAAGCCTGTAAGATGTGCAACCACCTGAGTAAGAGCAGGTTCCCAACTAGCATCTCACCTTCACTCAAGCAGAATTGCCCCATTGACATCTCTCCAACGAGCTGGATTCAGATAACTGAAGTGCACCTATCATGCAGCTCAAGTGTATTCCATTATTTTACTTTAAATTTTCTTGATCTCTATGTATAATGATTTGATCAGTTTTAGCACATTTTCATGTTTTAAATGGCCATTTGTATTTCTTCTATGGAATGCTAATTTCTACCCTTTGCCCTTTTTTCAGTTGGACTATCTTTTTCTTACTTATTTGAAGGAGTTCTTTATATATTATGGATATTAATTTTTTGAGCATTGCAAATATTTTCTTTCCATCCAAGTGTTGATCGTTTGGTATACCTTTATACACTCGCATTATTTACTTGTTTGATATGTCTTTTCAACTATATAACTATGAGACTGAAAAACAGTGAAGTTGTCTTACATTTTTAAATTTATCTCCTCATCCTTCCAGCCACCAAGTATACAATAAAGTTACATGTAGGCAAAAATGTTCAATAATTTTGAATGAATGACTATACAGAAAAGCAAAGTTTCAAGTACATAACCCTATATTTCTCAATACTTAATTTAATACTGGTTTGAAATCAGTTTCCACTAGGATTCCTTCTTTCAACCACTCTGTCCTATAAGATTTTACAGTTGGATTGTCTGGGTCAAGCCACTCCTGCTTATTAGTTCATCCTTTCTTGTGTCCACACTACCTAGGCCACCATAAAAACTAGGTCTAATCATTCTGCCATTTTCTCCCCCATTTCGGCTTGTTTTCATCATAGACAACAAGACCCTAATTTAGTCGAGTTTGCCCTTTTCTCTAGGAATCCCCTTTTTAATGCATCACTCCCCATGTAGGTTCCCCAAGCCACCTCTGTTTCCAGTTTCTTTATCAATTTTTTTCTTTACCAGGGATTCACTCCAAATCTAAGCTCTTGCACAACTCTTTGCCTAAATGCCAGCTTTTCTGGGATGCTAACCTCATACTCTGGATCTCCAGACCAAATCATCAAATTCCATCATCTGTGTCCTTGAAAATAAATATTAGCACAGATTATCATACTTCTTTTGCCTTTTAAAATTTTTACTGGAACCAAGTTGATGGTACATATCTGTAGGGTACAGCACTGAATATCAATACCTGTGTGGCACAGATTGTTAATGTTAATGTATCTACAACTCTGCTCCTATCAGATATCAAGAGGAAGAAAGTTTCTAAAAGATAAACCATCCAATGACAGAGAAGGTGAGAATTCTCCTGACCACTTGGCATGAGCCTTTTGGAATGGATAACCCCAGAGAGCTCAAAACCAGCTAAAGAATCTGACCTGCATGTTTTGTAGGAATAATGAGATATATCTTGTCCCTATGGTAAAAGCAGATGTATAACTGCACGTACAACATAATACTATTTTTTGTGAAAGAATATATTTGTGGGGGGGAGTAGCAGAGACCAGCGAGTTGTTCACCTAACCAGTTCCCTTTCCTTCTGCACATAGATCTAGATTATGTCTCCCAGCTTTCTAATTAAGTGTGACCATGTGACTGAGTGTTGGCCAGTGGAATGTGAGCATGAGGAATGGATGCCACACTGTGCAATCTCCCATTTTCTCTCCACCTGTGTCTCCCAGCCCAATGCAGAGCATCCTGAAGAGGACTCAGAGGTCCCAGGAGATGGCAGGTCCACTTGTTAGATATGACAGAGCCTCCATCAGCCGGGGTCCCCCAAAGATGCTGTGAGGCATAGCCCACCTCACCTCACCCCCTGCTGCTGTTTTGAGCTTCCTGTGAACAAAATATAAACTTGTATCTGTTGAGCCACTGAGAATCAGGGAAGATTTCCAGCTAGCTTTCCTGATTCTAATTAACAGAGAAATACATCCTTAGAAAAATATCTGAGAAAATATATACCTAGATGTTAACCAGATGGTGAGGGGGTTTTGTCCTGTTTTTTTCTTCACTTAGCTAATTTGTATATTCTAATTACTGAACATCTTTAAAGGTTTTTAAAATACATATCAGTCTCCTTTCTGGAAAAATGCAGATTTGATCATTTTCAGCTGCTATTCCCCAAGAGGAGCAGAGGATGCCAAGCATGGTCCTTCCTCCATTGTCCACTGTTCCACTCTGTTGCCATCAGAGGAAACCTGTTAGGAATGACATAGGACTATTTACAGCTTTTATTGACATTCCATCAACTTTTGACTCCATGGGTGAGAATCTGTCCTGAACTAAAAGGTATGAACTCTCTATAGACCCCTAGTTTTTGTGTCGCCTCCATAGAACCTGGGACTTTCTTCTCTTGCTTGTGTCAGAGTCTTCCAAGCCCCTGCTAGACAGAGAGAGGATAAGCACATTTCTACATACAGAGCCCTGATAGTATCTACACAAACTGTTAAGAAATAGATGAGCCATAGAAAGAATGCCTTAGGAGAATTCCAAAACCAAAGTCATAATTTCTGGTAGATATCCTACAAAAATGTAATTAGCTTAAAACCATCAACAAACCACCTTGATCAGTTACCTAGAAATTCATTTGTTTAACTCAGGGAGCATACCAGGAAATGACATAGATGGAAGTTAGTATAAAAATTAAAATTAGATGCTTTATTGAGTTTAGATGTGTTCTGTTTTACAGGCAAAGTAGGCACTCAATCTATTACTACACAAAATCCAAAAATCAATGTTGTATTAGGCCAAGCCACCAGAGAACTATACACACGGGCTGCTTGCCTTTTTCATTTCGACTGAATTTTCCCTTATAGTCATCATAACCATCTACATTGAAAAACTGTTGTTAAATTTACCATAAAGTTAATAGTGAAGACATTGTTTATTATGTTACCCAACCTGAGCACTCGGCTTGTGTTTAGTCTTCTGAGCACTGCAAATCGTGTAACTGATTGTATTTCTCTTTTCACCTTGGCAGCTAGAAAGCTCAGAAACAAGAGTGTGGTCCCTCAACAAGAGTGAACAGAAGAGCACGATGGGCACTTCTTTTTCCTATCCTTGTTTTCTATTTATGCAAAATCCCCTCCCTCACGTGTTTTTATCTTGTGGCAAAGTCTGTTTTTGTAAATGCCTATAAATGGCCTTAAATATTTGGGGGAATAAGTGATGAAGAGATGGACATATCTTTATTACATTTACCTTCCAAGTTATATAGAAAAGTGCCTTCTTTTAGAAGCTTTATGGAATACATGAACATTTTCAGAGTCTTAGAACCTCCAACTGTGTGACTTATAGGCTAAGAACTTATGGTGCTCTGAAATTGAGGCCAAGACTTTAAAATCTAGAGGAGCTACATGTTCTTTAAGTGTCTGTCTCCAACCAGAGGAAGGGAGACCTTGGAAGGTGAGGACAAGAGAGCCCTCTGTCAGGAGGCAAAAAAAAGTTGAATAAAGAGACGGAGTCCTGTCATAAAAGCCAACCTTCACAGCTAGTACTAGTTCATCACCACAGCGTTCTAAATATGAATCCTGTAAAATCTTAAGAAGCCTTTTAAAAACTCTGCCCTCATCAGTTATCTCTTTTCATGTCTTCCTTTTCCACCTCTCCACTTGCCCCTTCTGCTTAACCTGATCTTCCCGCATGACAGCTGGATTTGCCCTTTCACTGCCAATCTGTGTTCACTGCCCTCAAATCCACTTACAGCTGAACTTCTGCCACTGAGGCTTTTGCCCTCACCCTGCTATTGCTCTCTTCCAACGTCAGGCAGTCATCGAGCTCTCCTAAATGTCAAACTCAACAAACATCCTCTTTTCTGTTTTCATTGTACTTATCCATGAAGTGCACAGGACAGTAGTAATCACAGTAGCTATTATTTATTGAGCACCTGCTATATGCCAGGACACTTCGTCATATCCTCTCTTCCTCTCACAGCACCCAATAACATTTATATTGTGTCAGCTAGGAGAGTTCACATAACTTACCTAAAGTCACACTACCAGCAAGTGGTAGAGCCAGGATTCAAATCCAGGAATGTTTGTGTGGTGGGTTAAAGATGGCTACAAATGCTCTGCCACTCCTCTCTTGAAGAGGTCGCATCTATTTTCCATCCCTTGAATATGGGTTGGCCCTGTGATTTGTGCTGACCCCTAGAATGTGGCAGAGGTGATGTAACTTCCAAAAGTGGGCTTTCCTGCACCAGGACAGCTCCTTCTTAGAAGCCAGACATCACATAGGAAGTCCAACTACCCTGAGACCACTGTGCTGTGAGGAAGCCAGGCAGAGAGAGGAGGCCATGTGGAAGACCACTGGGCCACGTAAGTGAGGACTTCTTGGACCTTACAGCCCAGCCCAATTGCTAGCGGAACTCAGCAGCCAAGTTGATGGCTCCACTGACACTCACTACATGGAGCAGAAGAACCATCTGGCCAAGCCCTGCCTGAATTCCTGACCCACAGAATAACGACGCACTAGAAATTGTTGTTTGAACCACTACATTTTATGGTTGTTCGTTACACAGCAATAAATAATCAAATCAATAAATAACCAAACCTAATTCTAAAAACCTGTGTGACTTGGCCTCTCTAATTTTTACCATTTCTTCACTAATTTTCACCAAACTAATTTATCCTTCTATATATGTTACCTCAACATCATTTTTTAATTTAAATACATTTTGAGCACATAATATGCATAAAATGTGGTGCTAGGTGCTATGACAGATGTAAAGACTCAGGAAGATACAGTCCCAGCCCTCAAAGGCCCTTCTGTTCTGGGGAGAGATGACTGAACACAAAAAGGAGCGAGCAGAGACGGACACTGGAGTGGGAGCCCAGCAGGAAGAGCACAGGTCCAGGGTTCTGACTGGGACCCTCAGACTTACAGGGTGGTTTTGATACACAGCCGGTGGAAACATCCACCCAAATCTGGGCAAGGATCAGCCTTGACTTCTCCCTGGCCTGGAGACCCTGCCCCCCAACCAGTCACCAAGTCCACACGGCCCCCTGTCACCATGCCATCCCTTCCTTCTGCCCTGTGGGGTAGCCTCCTTGTCACAGCCTCCTCACACCCGCCTTGCCTCCTTCCTCCTGTTTTCTCCAGTTCATCCTTACTGTCTCTGGAGAGATCTTTCTAAAGCACTGGTGGAATTCTTATCACTGTTCTCCAAATCAGCTGATGGCTTCCAGTTGCCTGGAGTCCCAACAATGGCTCCCGTGGCCACCAAGATGTTCGGCAGTTGCGTTCTCACAGTAACTTTCTAGCCCCGTCTCTCACCCTGGCAACTCCAGACCCGGGCCCACGTTTGCATGGCTCTTGCTTTGCTCATGTTCCCACTTCAGTTCTGAAGGACCGCCTGCCTCCCTCCCCCAGTTTTTACTGAAATTCTACCCCTTGTGGGCTCAGCTCAAATCAGGTGCAAGACTTTCCTAGATCTTCTTGGTCAAAATTAACCGTTTCCCCCCCGACATCTCCACATCCCTTTCTTCACACCTTCGCTCTGTTCTGCCTTGCATGTACACTTAGTTACATGATGGGGTTTCAAATAGACTGCAAACTCCTGAGGGTAGAAGCTCCGCCTGCCTGATCCCTACGTCTCCCCAGCTTTGAGCAATCCTTCATATGGTGCGGGTGCTTATGCATGTATATTTCATTGATGTTATCCTATGTTCTAGTTCCAATCATCCTAAACATTTATGTATTTGATTTAGAACTTTGATTAAGCCTACCTAAACTGTGTCATTCTTAGACATTTGTAGCCTCAAAGACGCAGATTAACTACTGAGAGTATCAAATCATCCCATGTAGGATGAAACGATGTTAAACATACCATCATGCCACGACTAGGCACATTTCCCTAGAATGTATTTTTTATATTGCACACACTCCATAGCAAAAGACCACATGGTGTTATGCATGTGTACTGGCAGTCCCTCTATTTATAATAATCACCTATACCGATGATCACTGAAACTTAGGAAATATGTTCTTTATCCTCCCCTCCAGCTACGATCCCATTTTTCTGCCTGCCTTTAGAGTGAACTTCTCATAAGAGTATCTATACTCACTATCTCAAGTTCCCATTTTTGTTCTCCCTTCCTTTTTATTGTGAAATATCTCACAAATAATCTAACAGTAGTGTACCCCCCAGGTCAAGAGGGAGAATGTTGCCAGCATCTCAGACCCCACTCCATTTGGTTTTTATCCCCACAGCTTGCTCCATCAAAATAGCTCTTGACAGAGTCACCAGTGGTCAAACCTCAGTCTTCAGCTTACTTGACTCAGGAGCATTTGAAATAGTTAATTATTCCCTTTCTGTCAACCCTTTTATTCCTTGGCTTCTGGAATACCACCCTCTTTTAGTTCTTGCCTTACTCAATGGCCACTCGTTCTCAAACTCCTTTCCTGGTTTCCTCTCATTTTTCTTACCTCTAAATGTGGGGGCAGCCCTCAAGAGACCTTGTCTTCTTTATCTGCACACACTGCCCAGGTAAAGTCTACTTGTCTCATGTCATTAATATCATCTGGATTCTGATGATGCCCACATTTGTCTCCAGCCTAAATGTCTCCACTGAACTCCAGACTCCTTCGTCAACTGTCTGCTCAACGTCTCTGCTCGGACAGCATATTCGCATCTCAGACTTAATGTCTGAAATGGAACTCTTGATTCCTGCCTGTCCCCCACCACATCAGCTCCTCCCACAGCCACCCCCAGCTTGGAAAAAGGCAACTCCTGATCTTCAGTTGCTCAAGGCATTTTCCTTAAGTCCTCTCTTCCTCTCATACTCTACATCCAATCCATAAGCAATCCTATCAGCTCTACCTTCAAATTATATCCATAATCCTACCACTTCTCACAACCTTCACCTTGGTCCGAGCTGTCATTCTCCCATACCTGGATTATTACAAGAGCCTCTTACCTTGTATCTCTGCTTCCTATAACCAGCCCCCTTCCCTCACATTCCATTCTCCACATAGTATCCAGAAGATCCCTTTAAACAGAAGTCACTTTATGTTACTTTTCTGCTCCAAACCCTAATGGCTTCCCATCTTATACATAGAAAAATACAAAGTCATTACTGTGACATAGGAGGCCCTATATGATCTGTCCTCAGCTGCCCACTTGGCTTAATCTCCTCCACTCCCCCCACCCTCATTGTGCTCTCGCTGCCTTGGCCTCCTTGCTGTTCCTAAAACGGGTCCGCCGTGTTGTCATCTCAGTGCACCTCAGGGACTTCACGCTTACTTTTTCCCTAGACATGGTTTGCTCCTTTACTCCCTTGAGACTTCTCTCTTTACCTTATCAGAGAAGCCTTCCCTCAGCACCTTATGTAATAGCAAATCCCACCCCAGATGTCACTCTCTATTCCCCCTATGCCACCGTATTTTTCTTCAGACAGGCACCTGTCACCAGCTAGCATATTATATATTTTTTGTTTGTTTATTGTTTGTCCCACCCCCTGGAGTATAAGCTCCACAAGGACAGGGACTTTGTTCTGTTCACTGCTGTGCCTGATACAGTGTCTGACCATAGTAAATGCTCAACAAATATTTACCAAATGATTGAATAAACTAGTTCCAAGCATCAACTTACCTTCCATTTGTAAGTGGGTCACCATTCACACATGCTCCTAGAGAACTGAAACAGTTTTAATGAGGATTCTCTTACATTTTGCCAAACTCGTTTGGCAAAATTTTTTTCCTCAAAGTCTTCTTTCTTTACTTGTAATTTTGTGTCAGGTATATTGATTTTTTAAAATCTCTTTCCAGTTGGAGAACATATTATTTTCAAGCCAATGAATTATTTCCTCATCGATATACAAGGGTACTTCAAAATTTTCATGGAAAAAATAGAATTAACATAATATGAGTATTTCCATGAATCTCTTGAAGTACCCTCATAATATTTAGTGATAGTTATAGTATATATGAGTATATATATATATAATGTTTTTTTAAATAGACACTAAAGTGGCAACATGTGAACATAGGGAAGGAAAGGAGTGAAGGTTGGAGCCAGAAGGAAAACTATGACCTCCAGGTAAGTGCACCACCTCAAGGCAAAGATGCACAACAGTCATTTGTTCCCTTGTAGTCACTGGCAGAATGGCCAGCTGTGCCATATCAGGGTGGGCCACCAAGGCAAAACCAACACCAAATTCAGTGATGAGGAAGACAAGCCAATTTCCTGATAATTCAACTCTCCTAGCTTTACAGTTGAACTTCGGAGTCAGAGTGTGTGGACTCAGCCATGGATCTCTCTAACTAGCCATATCACCCGCAGAAACTCACTTCCAGTTTCTGAGTTTCCTCCTCTGCTTATGGCTGCACTGGGTTATATCAGTGGTTTTAAATGTTTTGGGGTCCTGGACCTCTTTCAGAGCTATGAACCATTGTATGGTGTTTCTTAGAGCTGCCATAACAAAAGTACCACAAATTGGATGGCTTAGAACAACAGAAATTTATTGTCTTCCAGCTCTGGAGGCTAGAAATCCAAAGTCAAGGTGTCAGGAGAGCCACTGGCTTCTCAAACCTGTAGGGGAAGGATCCTTCTGTGCCTCTCCAGCTTCTGGTAGCCCAGCTGTTCTTTGGCTTGTGGAGTCATCATCTTCCTTCTGTATGTGTCTGTCTCTGTGTCCAAACTAACCCCTTTTCATAAGGACACCAGTCATATTGAATTAGGGCCCCCCAATCACCCCATTTTAATCTGATTACATCTGTAAAGATCCTATTTCCAAAGTCATATTCTGAAGTACTAGGGGTTAGGACTTCAATGTGTCTTTTTTAAGGAAAGCAATTCAACCCACAACAACCATTTTCCTAAAAATGGTGCATTTTGTATTCAATCCTGAGGAGGTTTGGACCCCTTGAAGCTTGCCCTCTGCTACTTATTAGCTTTTATTAACTGTGTGTCTTTGAGCAAACCCTAACTCTGTGCCCTGAGTCCTCCCTCCACTCTAACATGAAAAAAACACTGCCTATCAATCAGAATTGTAGTAGAGTTTCAAAGAAATTGTCTTTAAGACAGTAAATGTAAATTGTAAAGGGACAAACAATTTTGAAAGAGCTGTTCATAGTGGCTGAACTAGGGCCCAAAACTACTGGTTTAGAACTATGCTCTCCAATTTTTTTTTGACTGCACATTTTATCAATAAGAAATTTTCTTTTTTTTTTTTTTTTTGTCTTTTTCCGTGTCCAGCAACGGATCGCAACCCTCAGTGTTGCCCCCGTACCGGACCGGGGACCAGCAACGGGATTGCAACCCTCGGTGTTGCCCCCGCGCCTCGCTCAGCCAGAGAGCGGGAACCAGTCCGTATGTGGGATCCGAACCCTCGGGCGGGAGCGCCGCCGCGCTTCCCAAGCGGTGCACTATCCAGTGCACCACTGGGCCAGCCCAGAAATTTTCAAGTACACACTCCAATAACTATTTTCTTTCTATCAATTGTGTACAAATATTACTAAATTTAAAAATAAACGAACAAGGTGAAATAAATAACATGTCTTAACAGTTCCCCTGAAATACTTTGCAGTTAAATTGTAGAGGTTTATCTTTCTGTTCTGAACATTGACTAATCTTGATGGTGTCATGCTAATAACTTCATGCACAACATACACTGAGGGTTCATCATTAACAATGGTGGATATAAATCCATATTTCAAATTGTCTTCATGGTAATTTTGAATTTTTCAAAGTGATTTCTTGGCAGATCTGATTAGCCTGTCATTGTTCTTAACATCATGAGCCAGTGAAGAGCTTGTCCTAGAAGGAGAAGTGTCATCATCTCAGCCATTTTTTCCTGTCACTTGCATGTGCTTGCATTAGTAGAATTAGATTCAGTCTGAGCTTTCTCTGCAGAAATCTTTTAAAGCCACTTGTCCTTCTTTTGAAGGTCTTTGTAGTTGAAACTCATTGGCATTCACCATATAACCACTTAACAAGGCACCCTTAAATGACAGTGCTTTCCAGGACACTAAAACCGAACCCACACATGGGGCTTCTTCAGCCCCTTCGCTGTGGAGCTCCCTCATCATTCATCTGTAAACCAAACCAGACAGGATCGCGCAACATTTAGACCAGGAGAAAGCAGCAATGTCAATCTTTATACTTAGTAATAGGAAACATATCTTTTCTTGTTTTTTTTTAGGTTAAAAATACATAGGTATAGAAGTCCTAATATTTTCTGTCTGCACCCCAAGGGATTGTTCCATATGCCGGCATGCTGGAGGCCACAGAACAGTCAGTACCCTCCCCTATTCCTCTTCTCTGTCAGGCATATGTTGATATGAAGAAGAGCATTTATTTAGTAACCACTGAGGCCAAAAGGGGCAGACGAAGTGTGGAGGGAGGTGAAGGGGGTGGTGTGGGTTTGTTTCCTCTCTGGCTCCTTCGATTGATTAAAAGAATGAGGATAAAAACAGAAGAGCCTGCTTTTCCAAAAGGATTTCATGCTACTCTGTCAAGACTAGAGGGCCAAAAGCTGACCCAAATGGTGAGGATCTAGGCACAAGCAGAGTTGCTCAGTGACCCAAGTGGCAAAGTATGACTCAGAGCTCAGGGGAGGGATGACCTCCTTTCCACTGGTGGAACCCAGTGTTTTGCCACTCGGTATTGGAAACTCTGGAAGTAACCAGAATGAGCATCCCGCAAAGGCACAGGTGTTCTGAAGCCAGATGGGTGGGCAGTGGATGTGGACAAAGATTTCTAAGAATTCCTGGGGAATACTTTGGGGGGTATTGTAGGCAGAATAATAGACCTCAAAGACGTTCACGCCCTAATCCCTAGAACCTGCAAATATGCTGGGTTACATGTCAAGGGAGCATTAAGTTTGGAGGTGGAATTATGGTTACTAACCAGCTGATGTTAAAATAGGAAAATTATCCTGGATTACTTGGGTGATCCCAGTATAATCACAAGAGTGATTAAATGAGGAAGAGGGAGGAAAAAGAGCCAACATCAGAGCGATTCAATGTGAGAGAGACTAGACCAGTCATTGCTGGCTTTGAAGATGGAAGGAAGCCATGAGCCAAGGAATGCAGGCAGCCTGTAGAAGCTGGAAAAGGCAAGAAAACAGATTCTCCCCTAGAGCCTCGAGAAACACAGCCCTGCGACACCTTGATTTTAGTCCAGGGAGATCGATTTCAGACTTCTGACTTTCAAAACTATAGGATAATAAATTTGGTTGTTTTAAGCCACGAAGTTTATGGTAACTTCTTATAGCAGCAATAGGAAACTAACACAGGGGTTGTGCAGCCCAGATGTTGCTATTATGAGTTTGAGCCTGATGACATCGGAACCATGTAAATATAAAGCAATATTATCATGCCGATATGGAATGGCTTTCAGAAACTTCTGAATCAGATAGGATCCCTGTGACTTGGGGGCCCAGATGTGACTAATTTCAAACCCCTCCTCAACCCTGCAAGCACTAGACTTCCCATCCCTTCACTCTTCTGGAAGGAAAGAGGAAAGAAAGGGATACTTCCTACAGAGACAGTTGTGGACTGCAGGGGTAAGGGCAGCCAACAAGGCCTTGCCCATCAAGACTGATGAGTAATGCAGAATGAATGCAGGAGCTTGTAGCCCAAGGGGCAGGAAGCACAGAAAGATGGAGTGGAGTGTACATGAGTCCGGAGAGCAGGCCAGGCTTAGCACCAAGAATGCAAGGCAAAAGGAAGCAGTAGCTGAAAGTGCAAAGGGAACTCTAAGGTAGAAGAATCCAGAAGGAGACACTCCCCCTAGTGCTCCCCACCATTCCCTGTGCTATGTTCTGAATGTTTGTATCCCCCTGAAATTCATATGTTGAAACCTATTTGTAGAGCTCTTTTACCTGCCCATAATCCTGCCAACTACACCAATTGTGTAGTCTGTGAGCTTCCTCAAGCCCATTGTCCAGACTGGGTCACAAACCCTTCACATGCAGGTCTATGAGCTAGGTAACTGGAAGAAAGGTCCTTGGAGCCTTGGTTGAACAAAGAGTAGTCTTTATTTCTGCACACACACATCTGAGAGCGAGGCAGTTCAAAGAGAAACTGAGCAGCTGCCTGCAAAGTAAACATGCTCTATTTTTAGACTCAAGCTCTCTGCCAGCCAGTGGTACAGAGCAGCTGCTCAGTTTTTCTTTGGACTTGGCTGGTAGCAGTTGAGTTTCTGAGTTTCTGAGTTTCTCTTTGGACTGCCTAGCTCTCAGATGTGTGTGTGCTGAATAAAGACTACTATTTCCTCGCCTACCGCTCCAAGGACCTTTTTTCCAGTTATCTAGCTCATAGACCTGCATGTGAAGGGTTTGTGACCCAGTCTAGACAATGGGATTGAGGGGTCTGCCGTAGCTCTACACTACTCATCAATGTGATGGTGTTAGGAGGTGGGGCGTTTGAGAGGGGATTAGGTCATGAGGGCAATGTCCTCATGAATGGGATTAGTGCCCATATAAAAGAGGCCCAAGAGAGACCCCTCATGCCTTCCCCCATGTGAAGATACAGTGAGAGGCACCATCTATAAACCAGAAAGTGGACCCTCACCACACACTGAATCTGTCAGGGCCTTGATCTTGGACTTCCCGGCCTCCAGGACTATGAGAAGCAAATTTCTGATGTTTGTAAGCTACCCAGTCTTAGGTATTTTGTTACAGCAGCTTGAATGGACTAAGACGTCCTGAATGGGCTACCTGCTTAATGTGGAGATAAAGAACAAAACCTAGATGAAGCCTGGTAGAAGTCAATGCACATTTCCCATAATCAGGATGGGACATGATGCCAGGATGCCCACCTTCCCTCTCTGCAGGTTTTAAGCCCCTTAGGGACACAGGAAGCAGGTGGAGCTGCTCCTTGGATCATGCTCCACAAGTGCTCAGCCCCCGCCCAGGTGGACACCTGGATCTTCTTAGAAATCTTCACCAGCCTCACAGCACCTGTCCCAGATGGGCTACAACAGTGACCTCTCAATGCCCCCAGTGCTACTTGAAAGATTGAAGGTTAAGAGCCATGTTATTTCCTACTATACTCCATTCCAGAAGTACTGAGTCTGGGGAGAACTCAGAAGAAATGCAGGGTTCTCTTCCTGTAGTATCCATCCTGAATACTACAGAAGAGTCTCGATGGGGAAGGAAGTTCTTGGCTCAGCAGTCTGGAATAAGGGAGAGGAGGAACCTCTCATGTACCCACTTCCTATCTAGAAGCAAACTGAGACTTGCCAGGCACATTATGTAGGAGCATCTTGATTTCTACAGAGATGCCACTTAGGGGTTGATGGAGTGGAAGGCCAGCCAATATATCCCCCACCCCCACCCCTAGGACTCTCCTAGGCCGAGTGCCTCCCTCCTACCCTCAACTCCCCCATCCCTAATCAGGACTTTCGCAGCCCTCTGGTATGCTGTCAAGAGCAACGGGCTCCAAACTAGATAGTCACTGTATTAGTTTCCTAGGGGCCATAAGAAAGTACCACAAACAGGGTGGCATGAAAGAATAGAAATTTATTCTTTCACAGTTCTGGAGACTAGAATTTTGTTGGGAGCCTGTAGCCCCACACCCCTTCTTGTGTGACCAGGCCTACGTGACAATCTGCGTATGTCAGATGTCTGTGCTTATGGGATATCTGCCTCATAATCTGTGCCTGGGACGCTGTGCTCCTGGCTATGCAAGTCTACTCAGGAGTGACCTCTTATCTCCTTTCTAGTTTCTGCTTTCTTGTAAAGATTGGGGGCTTCATTGCATCAGAGATTTTCTGACTTTGTTTCTTCTCAAGATCTTATCGTATTCCTGCATTCCTAACTCCTTACAATATGCTTGCTTTTTCCTATATAAGATGTAACCTAAGAATCAATAAACGAGACTTGATCAGAATACTGTCTTGTCTCCCATCTCTCACGTTTCTTGTCCCATCCAATTCCCACTCCCCCCTCCAGGGTCTGCATTGAATATCCCGCGGGTCGGGACAGAATTTCAAAATCAAGGTGTCAGTAGGGCCATGCTTCCTCTGAAGCTTCTGGGGGAGGATCCATCCTTGCTTCTTCCAGCCTGGTGGCACAGGTGTTCCTTGGCTTGTGGCAGCGGCCATCTTCCTGTGTGTCTGTCTTCTCAGGTTGTTTTCTGTGTGCATGTCCATGTCCAAATTTCCTCTTATTCTAAGGCTACCCATCACATTGAATTAAGAATCTGATCTGTTCCAGTATAACCTCACCATAATTCAACTAATTACATCTGCAATGACCCTATTTCCAAATACAGTCACATTCTAAGGTGCTGGGGAGTTAGAACTTCAACATATTTTTTTGTGCGGGACACACCACAATTCAACCTATAGCAGTCACCATTGACTGTTCTGCTGGAATCCTTTTTTCCACTTTTGCATTCCTCATAATGTGCAACGCATTCCATCAGTATCACCTCTCATTTCTCAGTTCTCAGCCCTGGGGTGGGGATGAGGATGGCAGGGACAAGAACTTCCAGGGGAGACTCTAGAGTTTTACAATATTAACAAACAATGGTCTGATAGTTGTTTCAGGGCAGGGTTTTTTCTCAACTTCTGGTTGCATTTTAGAATCATCTGGGGAACTTGAAAATATAAAACAAGTATATTATTACAAATATATATTTGTAAAATTAATTACATATTTATACAAATGCTGAACTTGACCCAAACCAATTAAATTGAAATCTCTGAGAGTGGTGCCAGTCATCAGTACTTTTTAAAGTTCCCAGGGGATTCTAACCTGTACCAAGGACTGAGGACCTGCCCTGGGTGAGACTCGCTGCTGTAGTGAGTGGCCCCAGCCCTGTAGTTGGTGGCTACTCTCCTTCCTCCTTAGTATGCACCCACAGAATGGAGAGGGGAAACAAGAAAAGTATTTACACAGGCCCTTTTATCTGAGTGCAAAACATCCTTGCTCGTGGATGGTGGCCATTTTTGCCCCTCTGAGAGGTGAACCGATGGAAGCATGACAGAGCAGGAGCAGAATCAGTACCCAGTTATCCGAATCCCCTTTAGAAATGCCAGCTTCAGGCCTGCCAGGGTTCTGCCAGGGTAAGAGTTCCTTGTGGCAGTGCGAGTGTGAAGCCCAGAATGAAGCCATCATTCCACCTGGCTAGGACAGAGGCACTTTGGAAGGTGTGGGGGGTGTTCGTCCTATCGAACCTCATGGTAACCATGCAAGATGGTCTGACTGTTTGATCCCTATTGGGCTTACAGCCACAACTGAATTCATTTTTCACCATGTGCTATTAAGCCGTGGCTCTCTCAGCCTGTACAGTTCACCACAGTTTCTGAGGTTTCTATCTGTTTTTGTTTTTTTGGTTTTTGGTTTTTGGTTTTTGGCAGTATGAGAAGCTGAGCTGTTTAATCACCTCCTTGGTCAGACTCAAGAAGGCTGTGGCTGCCCCACAAGTCACACGTGGAAGCCGTTGAGAGCAGCTGCAGATGGAGTGGCCTTGAGTCAGAGGGTGAGGAAGGATGGAAAGGAGAGCTTCGGCCCCTCTGGGAGGGTTCTATTAGCTTGTGAGAGACCCCTATTGTCTTTGACCACTAAGATCTTTGGGGATTCCAGGTCTGTCATCCAGCATACCAACTACTCCTTCCATGAATGTGACAGACAAGCTACCAATGTCCTCCAACTCATTAAACATTTTAAAGCATTCAGCAGGCAAGACAATCAGAAGAGTCCTGCCTCAGGCCGCCAGGACTTCCCCCACCCGGTATGCTGACACTCGTGCCATTATCCAGCACTCCTCAGTACAATCCTTCCTGCGTTATGAATCCATAACTACCTCCATTCTCTGTCAAGGACAATATCACAATAGATCTTACCTAGAGCCAAAAATCCAAATATATTATGTTTAAAACAGTCCCCATTCATACAACTCTTGCAGTAACACCAAAGAAACTAGTCTGACATGGCTTGTTTTTAGTGAACACGTGCTAATTCCTAGTGATCACAGCCTTCCCTTCCAAGAATTTACTATTCAAGCAGGGACAAAAAGGAATCTTAGTGATTAGCCCAGGATGAAAGTCAAAGCTCACCAGATGATAGTTTGCAGACTCTGCCTTCTTCCCCTTTTTGAAGGATCGAAGCACAGTCTCCCTTTTCCACGCTTCTAACTCCATTCTATTCTCCAGAACTCTTCCAAGATCACTGACAGCGGGTCAGTGGTCTCACCTGTATATTCCCTCAGTACCTTGGGTATCACTCGTCCCAGCCAAGAAACTTGAACTCATCTGAAACAATGAGGGGCTCTCCTTACAATTCTCTTGCCTGGCTTGGGTTTCTGTCTCCCTTGCCAATGGTCTTAGTGTTTCCAGGCTGGGCTGGAAAATCATTCTCTTTGGTGGAGAAAATGGGAACAAAATGAGACTCGATTTTGAGTCAGTGACCCTACATCTAGGACTCCTGCTATTCTCTTTACCTGGGGACAAGAAATTTCTAGAACCCTGGGGAAGAATGAACCTACCAATGAGGCTAAAAGGAAGGCAGCCAAGCCCTAATTATATAACCCATTGACCGAGCTCAGAGCTGCCACAAAGGATGGAATTGATAGGAAAAGAAAAGCACCGTGGCCCCGTCCTCTTCAGAGGATGACAGCATCACCACTCACTGTAGATACAGCAGCAGTGGGGACTGAGGCCAGCCCTGCTTCTGGGTGAGCAGTTCCTGTCACAATGTCCATGTGTTGATATGAGAGAAAGGGGACGGGAGGGTGTCCATATCTCTTAGGATTGTGTCTATTAACAAAAGTGTGTCAGGAATTAATGGCAGAGTCCTTCAGACAGTTGCAGTGTAAGTAGTAAGGATTTATTGAGAAATCAGCCTTCATTCTCTCTCAATTCCCCATACAATCATCAACCAATCGATTAGCTAAACTTTCAAATGACTGATCTCATGAGCGGCTCTTTTGAATGGCAGTTTCTAATTTTTGAGTTACAAGAAAAAAATTCTTACAATATAAATGCACACTTGAGATCTTCTCTTTGGTAGCATCCGGCATAAATTGAATGCTTCTGCGTACCGTTCTGAGCATCTGACATTCATTAACTCCTCACAACAACTCTATGAGAATGACACTAGTCATATCCCCATTTTACAGGGGAGGACACTGGGACATAGAAACATGAACTAACGTGGTCAAGTTCACACAGCTAGAAGGTGGGGGAGCTGCTATCTGAATCCATGCAGACTGATTGTAGATAACTGTGGTAAATTGATTATAAAAATGGTCCAATTTTCTACCCCTTTCTGTATCTATGCTCAGAGCCCTGTCTCTAATGTGAGGACAACCCTGGCTAGTCTGCTAGAGAATGAGAAACCACATGGAGCAGAGCCAAATCATCCTCGCCAAGGCCACCCTAGACTAGCCAGCCCTGGCCAAATCCCCAGCAGACCACCGATACATGAGAAAGCTCAGCCACGATCTTCAGAACCACCCAGAGAACCCCCAGACTCATGAGAAACAATAAGTATGGTTGTTCCACACAATTGATTCTGGACGTGTTTTGTGACAAACCGGTAGAAAACTGATACTAATACCCATTGCACCATATTTTCCTTCTAATGATACTGGCTTCACCTGACTCCCGCATTCTCCAGGAATGGACAGCTCCAGCTGTGAAGGGCCTTCCTACAGACGACCAGCTCATCCCTCTTCACCCAGTCTTGTCCCTGCCCTACCACCATGCCAGTGCGTAGAAGGCAGTCAGAACTATTTCTCACCTTTATTCCCTAGCTTTTCCTGGAGTCGAGAGGAAACTAGCACACCTCAGCTCTTTAGTAATATTTTGAGCTCTGTTTCCTTGCCTACCCTCTCTGCCCTTCTCTCCATCATTTAGGACTAAGTTGGAATTAGCCAAAGTGAACAACAACAAAATAAGGAAAGCAGGGTAATAAGAGAGAAAGCACAGACAGTGCTGGAAGTCAACACCTCGCAGCTCTGTCCCTTCCCTTCTCTCAGGGTGGGCTTCTTACTGAGCATGGATGGGGACCGGCAGTCCCTGAAGGCATGCTTCTGATCCCCAAATGAAACACTGCAAAGTTGAACCCTCCCTGCCTGCCAGGACTCAGGGGAGCAGCAAGCCGCACCTCCACAGGAACTAACAGCCCCAGCTGCTCAACTCAAATTTTAAAAGTATTTGGAAACACGTTCCACAGAGTGGAAACCTTCTGGGGCATTTCTGCCAGCTGCCTTCAGCTACTAAGTTCCCAAGGAAATGAGCCTGGAGGATATTCCAGGGGGAAAGGAGGGGGGAACACTCAAGGCATCCTGAGAGGCAGAGACCACAATGCACTAAAAGTGGGATTAGAAACCTCCCAAAGGAAGAAAAACACTCATAAAAGATAATTGTTTTTCTATTGGAGTATTTCAAAACTTTTTTTTTGTGATTAGGCATTCAATAAATGCTAAATGATGCTAATTCTTCTAGCACTTCTTGATTTATGAGTGAAGCTGGACTGTGAGGGTTCATTGCTTAAAAGGCCAATAGCTAAGTGACCTAGGGGGGTGAAGAGAAACCAGAACTCCTCAGGGAAGATCCAGCCTTACTGTGCCATTAGACACCTACCCTTCACTCATTACACTTCAACAACAATAGTTTACTTTTAATTTCTTTTCCTTATATTTCACAGCCCTAAGGGAAAATGTCCTGTGACAATTCTGTAATAGTAAGACAATCACTGGTGACTCAGGGTTCCCTGCTGCCTCTGAATTCAGGGACTGCTGCTTCCCATGTGGAACAATTTGGTTTGTGAATTAGGAAAGTGAGAATCAAAAGGAAACTTTTAAAAAATGCCTGTGTAAGACGAAAATTCACCCCAAGGATTCTGTTTCAGGACAAGAGTCAATTGTAGGCATTGAGTCCCCTAGGAGATCTTTCACGTAGGCTCACAAATGTTTCAGGCAGTGACTTGCCCATCTCAGCCCCACCACTCACAGCATCCAGGCAGTCTGTGAGGATCCAGATCCTGGACCCCCAAAGTCTGATTTCTCCTCCTTTTTGATATCCAAGTTCTGCCCATTTTACCTTTACCAATGAGTGGGGAGGGGAGAGTAAAACCATGTGCTTCCTGAAAAGAAAAACCCTGTCCTTTCCATCTTTGAAACCCAAGCACCCAACCCAAGCCTGAGTCGGGATGAACACAGTTAAAGGTGTCCTAGGGCAGAGGACATGGGCATTCCCACGTGGATCCCAGCGGATTGTGTTCCAAGCACTTTTGTAAATTGGTAGCTTAGAACTTGGAAAGCATTTTTTTTCCTTAAGCATAAAGTTCTAGAGAGAATCTAAGACCTCAGACTAAGCCATAAAATGCTATTTAGCCACAAACATCTAATCACAGACCCAAAGTAGAGAATTTCAGATGTATTATATCATCTCCTTCTAAATAATCATTTTAAATACTGTTTTCATGAGAAAAATGCATTCCAACTCAGGAGGCCAGAAACAAATTTCCATTTCTTCCAGAAACAAGAGTGAGCTTTTCCAACTGAAAAAATAAGAGGAAAGAGAAAAAAATAAGAGGAAGGCAATGAGGAAGGAGATATTGGTTCTACCAGAAATAGCCCTGACACGGCAGATGCAGGATTGCGAGGAGGTTGGAATGGAGCAGAAAGTTCTGGGTACCAATGTGATACCTGAAGGACCTCTGTGCTTTCATAGAACATACGTCCTGCAATTCTTTAGTTCAAACACTTGTCTTAACTGTTCTAAGTTAAAAACTAAAAGGCAGTTTTCTGTGCCTGAAGGGGAGTCTGGAGAAGGGAAGGATATCTGGGTTTGGGGTCATAAATCACTGAACTAAGAATGGTCTATGTTCACTTATGATGACACTCTGGACTTCTGTTCTTCACTTTTTTGACTGACACATCATGGTTGTTAATAAAATTCTAATTTTCAGGTTGAGAAAGTCAGTTTAAAATTGGGAGCAAGGGGACGGATGCTGCACTGTAAGCTTCTTAGTGGCCAAGACCACGTCCTATTCATTTCTGAATTCCCTTGTTCCCTCAGCGTTCAGCACATAATTCGCTGACAAGTAAATATAATTTAAAGAAGGGCTTTAACTTTTCAATGTAGTAGCAAAACATGTGGGCTTTGGAGTCAAACTTATTAGATTCAAGTCACTTTTCTTCCCTAGTACATGACTGGGGCCAGCTGCTTATCTTCCCTGGGCTTCCAGTTTTCTCATCTGCAAAAAAAGGCGGTGATAGCACCTACCTCACAGGGTCGTGTGGGGATTATAGGCATTTATATTTGTGAATAACAGAGCTCAGTTCCTGCCACATAGTTAGCACTTGACAGATCTTAGCTATTATTATCTTCTCCCTCATCATCTAGCTAGTTATCTTGCATTTTGCCCCTAAATTAGTTTCTCAGGGAATTTGGTCAGCATGAAATGTGGTTGGTGTAGTGGGTTGAATTGTGGCCTCCAAAAGATGTCTACTCAGAACCCAAGAATGTAACCTCATTTGGACTAAGCATCTTTGCAGATAAAGTTAAGGCAAAGATCTTGAGATCATCCTGGATAGGATGGGCCTTAAGTCCAATGTCTTTATAAGAGACAGAAAAGAAGAGCCAGAGACACAGGCAGAAGGCGATGTGAAGATGGAGACAGTGATTGGAGTCATGCTGCCAGTAGCCAAGGAGAGCTAGGAACCCCCAGAGGCAAGAAGCATTCTTCCCCAGGGTCTTCAAAGGAAGTGTGGCCCGACCAGGCCACTGATTTTGGAATTCCAGCCTCCAGAACTGTGAGAGAATAAATTCCTGCTGTTTTATAGTATTACCAACTTTATGGTAATTTGCTGTGGCAGCCCTAGGAAACCAATATGATTGGGTACAGATGACTTTGGAACAACCTAGATTTAGTAAGGGAAACAAGCTGACGTGTGATTTGGTGATTATCACGAGTTCTCCTTTTCTTGAATTGTGTACTGCAAGGAAAGTTCTCTTTAGGGAGGGATAATCACTGTCTTCAGAGACTGAAATATTCTGGCCAGTCTGTCTCATCTACTGCCAGCCAAGGGCATTTCTGCTGGGAATCTTGAAAACATTCTGCATTTTTCCACAAGGAATAAAGTGGAAGTACTCGATGTGCAATGAGATGCTGGATAGAACCAGCTGCTACCTGGCCCCAAATAAATGGGCAGATGACGCAGCTCTCAGTGATTGTCCAGTAAACACGCCCACACCAGTCCCCACCGCCTTCCTCATGCACCTCAGCAGAGGTCGAAAGCATCATTAGCCAATGATTCTAAGCTAAGGAAGGAACCTGACTGCCAAGAGACCTACATAATGGTGTATTTCTCCTAACTCTGTTGGCTCTTGCAATTATATCTATGAAACAGATCTCCTTGCAAGTGAAAATTACATCCAGGTCATCTGCAAGACCCTTTTAAGCCTGTGGGATTTTAAAGGAGTCCTCAGGAAAGAGTTGTGATAGAAAGTCAAATCCACTGGTGTTCAGAGAAATGGCTTTTGTTCTTTTCCTCTCTCCTAACTCCTGGAGAAAAACAGCAAGCAGACAGAGCAGCGACAGTCAGAGGAGGGTGACTCTTTTGGAGCAGAGGCGTTAAAAGATGACACACGCTGACAGGTTCAGGAAATAGCGAATGCTCTTCCAATCAGCAGATGATTTCTGTGTGTTTGCCACGTAGGAGAGATTGCAAGTCATGCAGTATTTCAAAGACAGGTCACGACTACTCCATGTGTCATCTTCTAATGCGAAGGTCAAGAGCAAGGAGAAGGTGGGTGGAGGCAGAGGGGGGAAGAGCAAGGAGGCCATGTGCAGGCAAATCAACCACATCTAGGCAGGTCTCGCTGCCTATTTTCTGACAGTGCCCAGGAAACCTGTGTAATTACTTGCTTTGTTGACATCTGAGGCTTTCACCTCACAGGTAACCAGCACTTCATTAACTCATAAGTCCTTTGTAACTTGTGAAAGTCACTTTTTCCCTGACTCAGTCAAGGCTTTCTTTTCTTCCCTTACTTGGTAATTTACTCAGTTTATTTCCAGTAAGAAAAGGGTTGCAGGGAAGAGGCCAGGGAGGAAAGCCAGAGGAGGAAGCCACACACAGTATTCTGGAGCCCAGAGTCCCCTGAAATGGACTTCACTGCTTAATTGAAAAGAATTCCAGAATACCAGAAACACTCACAATCAAATAGGAAAAAAAAAAAAAATTCTGAAGCCAAATGGATTCAAAGGATTTTTGTCATTATTTGTCATTTGCTTTTCTCCATTCCGAAAAGAGAGAGAGAGAGAGAGAAGGTTCCCCGTGAAACACACAGGTAAATGATTTGAGAATTTGAGTGCCTTTTTAAAATATGTAAATGCTTAATTTCCACTTTCCAACAAAGAGCTTGTGTGAGGAAAGAATACATTTTTAGCACTCAAAATTAAGACAGAATACACACTCATACATGCACACACACATGTGCCTGCACACACACACATTTGGTCAATTCACTACCTTTCGAAGAGAACTGTGCAGTTCTAATTAATGGTAAATTTTAAGCAAATAACTTGATGAATATGAGCCCAATATATTTTCTCTGTTTTCAGGAAGAAAAAAAGCTATATGGTATATGCAAACATGCCAAATGTTTTTAAAAACCTCTATCCTTCCTGTCCAGGGACATCCAGTCATTCTGTTAGGGTTGTGACAATGGCAGGTGTGAGCACACATAATCGCACTGAGAATCTGCTGACTGATTATTGTTGACATTCCCTAGTTTGATCTGATTCATCACTTGCACAGGAGCCAAGAGACAGTAAAAGGGCAGGAGGCTGTACTGGGAGGAGAGAGACAAAATCTCAACCTAAGTTGGGATAAGGATCCTTTTCTAGTAATTGTCCTATTCTTGTAAGTATTCACTCTGTCCCAAGGCAGGCAATGGAAGCTTAGTTATTTGTGTCCTAGATCTGGAGGCTTCTCCCAAAATGGAAAAGATAAATTAAGTGAGAGTGTATACAGAGGTTATTGGTGATCAGAGGCTTGGCTGGGCACAGAAGCAAGCTAAGTGGAGCCACTGGGGATGAAGGGTCTATTTAAACACACACACACACACACACACACACACACACACACATGCACTCCTTAGCATTTCTCGTCGCATGAAATTTTTGAACAATTGGTCTGTACACAAATGCACACTTTTTTCTAAAAAAAGAAAAGAAAAAATAAACCAAAGTAGACGATCTCTTGTCAAAAGTACATATATCTTGCTAGTCAGAAGCTACACCTTAATCCTAATATTTGGGAAATTATGTTGCCACAGTAAATAAATGGTTAGGAGTAAACCATTTGTAAAAAATCAAAGCACACACACAAATCATTCCAGACACTGTTTCTCATTTTCTGACATATTATTGTACACAGTGCTGCTTTGGGCTCCAGCATCCTTATATCCTTTTGAAGACTATTAATTTAAAAAGCCATGAGCTTTGTCTGCTCCTCTAATCACCATTATCTGTTTTTGTACTTTGGAAAAGGCAAAAAGACTAATGCTGACTTGGATGAGAATCATTTTTGGAATAGTGTTTGGTGGTTGCTCACATCTGGATTAAGTATAAAACGATAACATTATGATGATGAACGCCAGAGAACCTCATCTGCATATAAATAGACCTAATCAGAAATGCAAATTGCAATCAGGAGAAATTTTTTAAGGATGTGATAGCTGTGTGATTGTGCAGATAAGGAAAGGTCAACACTTGTATTGTTCAAGTGGTTAAATGGCCCCCAGCCTGCCCAGAGCCTCCTTTGAAAGAGACATTTGGAAGGTACAAATTACCTATCAATCTGCACCCTGGCCAGGAAGAAGTCCCCAATAGCTTCATTTTCCCTGGCTGGAGCCCTAAGCTGCCCATACATCATCCCGATTCCAATGAAAGACCAATAACAAAACCTGTACGAACCCTAATGAACACATAGAGTAGAAAATATACTTGCGTTTAAGTGCCTTCCAAACAGACATCTTTCAGCACAATTTCCCATTGAGACTGAAATTAAGGGGTGGAGAGTAGACATATGACTGATGTAACATTTTTCTGATCTATTTCAGTGCTGGTCTGAGTGGATAGAGCAATATGATACTCATTTTTTCTCCCCCCCCCCCCCCCCCCCCTTTTTTTTTTTTTTTTTTTTCTCTCCT
>NW_007726446.1:24729-52216 GCF_000696425.1 Galeopterus variegatus | reverse complement strand
TTTTTTTCCCCCCCCCCCCCCCCGCAAACTAGAGGGAGTATATAATTAAAAAGAAAACATCAGTATTTAGACAGCTTATTTAATCCAAAATTGCATTTGTAGTCTTCTTGTGCAAAGCACAAAATATGCACAACTCAGAAAAATAGGAGCACTGAAAATATGCAATTGTTATAACACAATCCTATTATTCTTGAGGTATGTTATCTTTCAGGAACATCCTCACCCCGCACACACACCTCTTATTTTGTTTTGGGTTTTTTGGTTTTTTTCAAAAGGAAATATATTCTACAATCAGGCTTCCTCAGGTTCGGAGAGAAATTGCTTACCAACTCTATTATCCCTCTAACGGGACTCTTAAACAAGAAAACTAATGAGTCAAGAGCGCCATCTTGTGTCCTACCTTGGAATCTTAAAGAGTGTTTTCACAGGATGCATGTCGAAGAGGGGAGGGTCTCCATCCCCCAGTTCAATAGCTGTGATCCCCAAGGACCAGACGTCACAGCGAGCATCATAGGAAGAGTCATACTGCTGCTCACAAGCAATGACCTATCAGACAAAAGCAGGACACAACACATCAACCCCACTGCCACCTCAGATGTCCTAAAAAGGCCCTTCGCCCATCTTTAGCCCCCTTCTCAGTTCCCTTGGCTACGATGATATTGAATTCCAGTGATAATAAGATGCGTGTATTCTAGGCCTTATTTGTGTGTGACTGATTTATCATCTGATATGTTTATTAACTTTTAAAAGTATGTCTGTTCTGTTCATAAAACATGCATTAAACCTTCTATGTACCAAGAACAGTGCAAGGGGAGGCGTGAGAGGGAATACCAACCACGCTGCCCCCACCCTGCCTCCTTTAAGGAAGGTCTTTGTCTGCCTCCTTCATCTCATTACCAGCTACTGAATTCAACAACTGGGAACAGTTGTTCTCAAAGATGCTTGTCCACTGCACAAAATCCCCAAGAGTGTAAACCAATTGAGCAGAAAGATGTTAGAAAACTGATGTTAACACGAAGAACCACCTCACCCCACCTCCATTCCTTTTGTCTAAGAACATCTGCCCCTCCTCAAACCCCAACAACTGGTTTGCATTGTAGCAGCAGCTGCTACTTCAGTTATGGCCTGAGTGGGTGCAAAAGCAGCAGAACTAGAAAATGACCCTGGGCTTGTTGTTAGATTGAGGAGCATGAAACCCTGTAGAGAAATCTATTTCTATCAACTTTTTGGGTAAGGCAAGAAAAGCCCCCACATTCTGACTCTGCTAACTGTCATGATGGGGATGGGAGAAGACAGAGGTGGGCCAAAGAACATGGAGGGACCCGGTGCCCCATTCCACCTGAAATCTGCCTCCCAGGATGGCTCATGGTGAAGGGCAGGTGGGAAATTTTGATATCTGATGATCCAAACACCTGCGAGGTGGACAAGTAACACCAATGGTGCACACAGGGTCAGCGGAGTGATGGGCCCACCCTCTCAGGCCATCATAGTGTCTGTGGCTTTCAGCCTGAATGAGATGGGACAATTGGCTGTGGGGAGTGGAGGAGTAACCAATCTGGCTTACATTTTAGCAGGATCACACTGGCTGCTGTGTTGAGGATGGATTCAAGTGGGGCATGCACGGAAGAAGCAAAACTCGTTTAAAATGCTACTACAGGGATCCAGATGAGAGAGAGTGAGACAGTAAGAAATAATCAGATTCCGGGTATAATTCTGACAGTAAAGCTAATGATTTGTTGAACGGGGCTTATAAGAAAGAGGAGTTGAGGATGACTGCAAACTTTTTGACCTGAACGTCTGCTGAATAGGATTGGTACTTACTGAGGTGGGAAAGACATTAGGAGAAGCAAGTTTGGGGTGAAAAGCTGAGTTCCGTTTAGGACTCATAAAGTCTCAGATGCCTGGGAGACTTCCAAATGGAAGAGTTGATTTTAGCCTGGCATGACGCATACTGGACTTCTCACCTAGAAAATTGTAAGATAAGTGCCATAGTCTGAATGTTCCCCCAAAATTCATGTGTTGGAAACTTAATCCCCAATGCAACAGTGACTGGAGTGGGGCCTTTTGGAAGGTGTTTAGATCATGAGGGCTCTCATGTTAGAAATGGTTTAATGCGACCATAAAAAGGACTTGCGGGAGTGGGTTTCTTTCTTCTGCCTTCTGCCATGTGAAGACAGAGTAAGAAAACCCACATCAGATGCTGGCACCGTGACTTTGGACTTCCCAGCCTCTAGAATAGTGAGAGAACAAATTTCTCTTCTTTATAAATTATCTAGTCTTGGGCGTTATCTTACAGCAGCACAACATGGACTAAGACAATAAGAAATGTGTTATTTTAAGCCACTGAACAGGTGCGGTATTGTGATGGCAGTGACAGAGAACCAGTGCACCTGCTCTCTCCCAGACCCAGTTCATTGGACTCGCAAGGCCTAGCAAAATGCACCAGCTGTCTTGACCTAGACCTTGTGCTCCTGCTCCCACAATCGCCCTCTGCCCTTCTCTCCTGGTTTCTGAACTGGAGAACATTTTTCTGTACACCCACGTCCTTGTCCTGGCCCCAGCCGCATGGTTTGAGTAGAATATTCTCTCACAGAATATCCTGTCATTTTTTTTAACACATTATTTTCAGATGTACGTTCAAACTGGAGTTCAAATAATTCCAATTTCAGATCCAGAGGCCATTTCATTGCCCCTGAAGACCTCACTTTCTCACCCCAATCAGGAGAGAAACTACATTATTTTAAAAGATCTCTAGAGAAGGCTATTCAACACCTTCCCTTTCAGAAATGACATTTTCAAAAGTGTGGGACAAACATAATTTTAGACCTATCAATCAGCAAATAGTTCACTGTTTTTATTCATGACATGAGAGGCCCTGTGAGGGAAAGAGAAATAAGACTCTATCCTCCCCCAAAAGGAGAAGTGGCCAATTGAAATATAAAGTGAACCTACGATAATTAAATGACAAGTCATGACAACTATAAATGTCCTAAGACAATGTGTACTAACATGTCCAATGGAGGATATGGGCCCCAAATGTGTAGGATATTGGAGGGAGGCCACTGCTGACTGAGAAAGACGATGAACAGTGTCCGTACCCACAGTCTGCAACTTCTGGGGAGAAACTCAAATCAACTTCCAGTCCTCTTGGATGGGACACAGAAGGCAATTCCAAGAACACATCCAAATGCGAGAGTGGAGATATCCTAACATTTCTCAAGTGTCGCCATAAAATATGCAAAACGTCTATCTGGTTTCAACTTCTCTTCACAGACACTGTCTGCAGCTCAGTCTAATTAATAAGAAAGCATCTCTCGGGCAAATTTTCCTCCCAAAACTCAGTTCACCATGTGACAAAGACATTTTTAAGATGAGCCTTCAAAAGGCGTTTATAGAAAATTACATGAATGAAATAATTCACCAATAATTACTGAGTCCTGTGAGCCAGGCATGGTACTAGGCCCTGGGGAGGGAGAGTCAAACATGCACTTAAAATCTTCACAATAATTATGTGAAATAGCTGCTGTTATCACCTTTTGTAGATGTGGAAACTGAGGCATAGCAGAGTTAAACAGCTTAGCCAAAGTTACGTAGCTGGTAATTGTCAGGGTGAGAATTTGAACCCGCACTTGGAGAAGGAGAAGTAACAACTCATTGCCACATGACAAGTGTTATCTATAATCAAGGCTGTATTCGGCTTAAATTATCAGCTGCTGTGCTAAATATTTTAGCCAAACTAAGCAGATTTTTTGAAGTTTTGTCACCTAAACTCTATTTTCTCAGAGGGCCTCTCTCAGGATTGCCCCTTACTAAGAGTAAACAACCCTTTATGTGGGTTGCACGTGTGACGGGATTTAAAGAAGCACCCTAAAAGAATGCATCCCACCTGAAGGTGAACGCATCCTGGAATTGGATTCCCTATCCATCGAACACCAGTCTGCGACTATTTCCTTAGAATAAAAAAGTAATTTTACTCTCTTTAGCTCAGCACTTTCCTTGTGACTGGGTAAAATAAAGCTGAGTTAAGGATGGTTGGATGGTCAAATGGTCTTTGGTTTTCTTGCCCCCAGGAGAAGGCAACCTCGCAAAGAACCCTCTGAATCAGTTGTTTCAATGCTCCACTAAGACAGGACAGTGGCAATGGCATTGCCTTGCGACCAGGCTTTCCAGATTCTGTAAGTCATACTAAAGGGGTGGAAAGAAAGAGGATGAGAGACTGAGACAGGCCCAGGACTCCAAACGCCTCATCCTCACACACCCTCACCGCTACCACCCCAAGGAGGAAACATGCCCGAGGCGAGTTCACTCTACTTCACCTCGAGCCTTTGCTTCTGTCATAGATATATGTGAATGGTGTTGGTAGCGGTGGGATATGGAGGACAGATGAGGCTTGAGAGAGAGTTCTAGGAAGACCTGCAGGACTTGGAGGACGATTTAATAGGGGAGGTGAGGAAGAGGGACACGTCAAGGAAGATTGACATTTTGATCCACGGTGACCAGGAGAATAAAGGTGCTGTTTATAAAAGTAGGGAAGTCAGGAGGAGAATTAATTTACCAGCCAGGATAACAAGTTCAAATTGGGTCTGAGCTCTACCCCTAAGCAGGTGTAAACAAGTCACTTACGCTCTCAGGACCTCTCTTGATCTATAAAATGGCAGGAGGGAATGAATGATCTCTGCCAATCCTTCCAATCTAATATTCTATGCTTTCATGATTTCCACATAAGCGATCTTGGGGTAGTACCTCCAACTAAGAGGCTAACACTCCCACGCAAATTAGCTAGAGAGAACCATAGATTAGACTGGGGTGTGAGCAGGATGACTGGAACCTTCAGGGGATTTTGTTGCCAATATTTTGTAGAAGGCTTCAAGGTCCATGAAAAGATGCTGGTTGCTGTGATAATGCCTCCATTAAGGAACATGAGCTTCAGCAACAGAGCAATTGTTTGAGTGCTGATTAACGGAGCATGTCCAGGTTCCTACCTTGAAATGTGAACTTCTGGCTTTTCTGGTACACGTAGACTACACTGCTGCTTATTTTAGGAAGAAGAAAATCATTAGTGCTGGGATTCCTAGCAATACCTATGCACTGACAGCCTTAGTGCCTAATGCCAATAGCTATTTTACCCAGAGGCAGGCTTGAGCTTCCCAAATGTTGTCATTACCACCTTTTTCCTTTCTGGAGGGAACTGAAGACAAGAAACAAGTTTGTACGAACGGTTTAACTCAATTGGTCTTGGGAGAAAAGTCCAGCAGTCAGCTTTCTTTGATTGCTGAGACAGTTCTCCTTAGCCTGAAGAGCTCCAGACTTCTCAAATCCACCCCCAGTCCCTCCCTCTTGCCTCACAGAGGGAACACCTCGTCCCCCCTCCTGCAGGCGCTGATGGGGTGAAACCACACTCATGCTTGATAACACAACTGCCTTGACACATTTCGTCTCATCCGTCCTTGGGCGTGATCAGCTGAGTTCTGCTGAAGACGGTTGACCCTTTCCTCAGCCAGCACTGGGAAACGGCAGAGCAGTGGCAGCAGCTCTTGGGTCGTGGAAAGACTTGCACCTTTGGGTGATAGGAGAAAATCCCAGAGCCCAGCACATTCGTTTTGGTTTTGCCACCCCCTCACTGGGATAGTTTGGCAAAATATTTAATCTCCCTACATCACTTCTTCCCACACAAACTGAGCAACCCCTTTCTCATGGGCCTCATCTGAAGTATTCCTTACGAAAACACTGGTTATTCAGCTTTTTCTATGGCACCTAAATGTTAATAGTAGATATCATCGGGTCATTGATGTATGGATAATATTTTACTTGCTAACTTCTTGAAGACTTTTTGTATTTTCTAAAATGTCTATAGAGGCATAAGTGGTTTCTATAATAAAAAGGAGCAAGTTTTTTTGTTTAGTTTAGTTTTATTTTGAAAGTGTAATTAAGTATTGAAAAGTTCGCCTTAACTTTCAAGGGTATGTTTCATTCTTCAAAGGTAATTGTTGACTGTTGAAATTCTTTCTTGGTAAGTTGGCAGGTTAAAGGTGGTGCCTTGGTTGTAAAACTAGGTTCCCATAAGACTAACACAAGAAGAATGAAAGAAATTCCCTTCCCAACTATATCCCTTTCTATTGCAAGCACAAGGCTTGGGTAGTACTCTCAGTTTCTCGGGGCACCATGATCCGTGAAATGTCCCATGATCATAGTTTCATTTCAGTCTATACCAAGAGTAAGGATTACTAATAAGGGTCCCAGGATAGGGGAGATCCACCCTCTGCCTCTTGCAGAAGGATGTGGGCTAGAAGAACCTGAGAGAACAGCCTCTCCTCATCTCAAGGTCTTCGTTATCTGAAAAGAACATCTGTATTATACTGGATATAAAGGGGATAAAAAGAGTCAACATATGAGCTCCTGGATACAGAAAACCTAAATTTCTCCAACAAGATATTTAACTTAAACCATTTATCAAATTATATATCAAAGAGCTGCTGAGCTGAAATCTCTTTTAATAATGTGATTTTAACCAGTTTTCAAGCAAGTAACATTATAGTAAGTTTTGCTCTCATAAAAAAAAATTTACCAAACTTAAAATAAAAAAAATAGGTATTATTCAGACTATTTTATTTTCCACTAAAACTTTTAGTGGAATTTTAAAATGTCTCTAAAAATGTAATTAGGTTTGCCTTCTATGTTCTGATTTCTCACCTTACTAGAATCAATTGTGCAATAAAAAATTATAACCAAAGGTCGAGATTAAAATTTCATTCAAGTACACAGGAAAAATGCTGTTATCTCAAGTGCTAAATTCAGCTAAATAAAAGGCAAGGCAAATAGACCTAAAGCTATTAATCCTTGGATGACTTTGAGCTCCAAAACGCAGGCAACAGATTAGCAAATAAGATTGGCTGAGAGGTAGGAAAGCAAATAGGACTTTTAATTTTGCTTATTCAATTCATGCAGCATAATTGACAAATGTTATTGATCATAAAGATTTCTAAACTAGAACTTCTCTAGAATCAGAAATTGCAATTATAAATATTCCAGTGGCAAATTCTCTTCATTAGTTTTACACACAAACATCTTAAAGTGTTTCAAGCTGAGACTCTAAATAAACAAATGAGGTCTCTTCCCTAGGATAGACTATAATTTCAAGGGAGGATATATTTAAGATTTGTTTGAGTGTTTTTTGCAAAAGGGATATGGACTAGATGATCTGGAATTGATTTTTTTTTCTTTTTTAGGTTCTTTCATAAAACTCAAACTAAGGCTAAGATTGAATCTATATTTTGTAATTGCCAGAAATAATTTAAGTTAGACGGCTTATATGAACTTTAGAAAGGTCTCTAACTAAAATGTGATGTACTACAAGTCTTTTCCCAGGATTATAATATTCAGCTTGGGCCTTTAGAGAAATAAAACCAGGTTCTTTAGAGAAATAAAAACACACAGTGCACATTTGAACAGCACAAACTTCCTACCACGGCTAGTGGAGGGCAGAGGGGAAGCTCTTCTGGGTTTGGGACCAGCACACACCACTGATTTTTGCACCTAGATTCCCCAAAGCCCTGGAAACATGTCACTTATCCTTGTGTGTGTGTAGTAAGCCCCCTTCTCAGACTCAGGACTGATGTCCACAGAATTCCCTGTGAAAAGTAAGCCAGCACGCCCGGACTTCGTATGTGTCCCAGCACTCACAAAGCTCCTGAAGAAGCACCTTTGCTGGGAGGCCCACTGCAATCCCACCACCCTCCCCTGCTCCAGCACCTTCCCCACACGCATATGGACACTGACAGGACCTGGGACTCACTCACTCAACCCCCTTATTTTACAGAAGAGAAAACCGAGGGCCCGATGGGGGGCATTAGTTTTTCTTGTCTGAAGTCACACAGCTGGCTTCATGGCCAAACCAGGAGCAAACTCCATGGTTCCCCACTAGTCTCCCGAGTGAGGCCTCTGCTGGGAATTCGTATAACATGGAGAGAGGATGCTGGGCCACTACTGCCAAAGAGCTTGTGCATTGGGTAAGCCACAGCCACAGCAACCTCCAGCTCCGGGCACAAAGCTCGTCCTGGCAGCACGAAGCGGTGGCTTCCCTGCCGCCGCTCGCTTCCCCGTCCCCTCACTCTCCCCTCATTGCCACCCCCTCCTCCATCAGAATGCAGGCTACAGACAGTGAGAAGGGGCCTCACAAGTCAGTCCATTTTGCAGCTTGTTAGGTCAGGAATTGCTACCCCAGGTCAGGAAACGGGCCCAGAAAGTCTGAGAAACTTGCCTAGGGCACACGGCTGGGAGGCTTCGGAACAGAAGTGCGAGCACGCAGTACAGAACTAGGGAGGAAAAAATGTTTTTCTCCTCCATGAGGCATCTGAAAACTAGGAAGGGAAGTAGATCAAACAGAATATCAGAACAGCCCGCCTGGGCATACCTCTTCGTCTGCCAGTAGTCTCTGGTTTCTGTGCTCAGCCGGCTGATGTCACCATGCAAATCCCACCAAAAATGGGAATATCACATTTTCCTATCTGAGAGTGACTTCGTTTAACTTTCTAAAACTAAAAAAGGTACAGAAAATTCCTGGGACCTACCAGAGCATGGTAAACACTAGCCTCCCCACCTCCACCTGCTCCTGCTTCATTCCACCCCGAGGCCACTCTGGTGTCCCGTTCCTAATGTCAACTGCCTGCCTCCCTTTGCTTTCTTCTCCCAGCCCAGTGGCCATCAGGCGAGAGAGCATGAATTCCCTGTCATGGGCTGAGCCTCTGTCCCTCGAACAGGGCAGTGGAGGCATTGACAGGATGGCAGCCACTGGGTACTTTGGGACTCAGAGAGAGCTGAGGCCGACCCTGACATTCCTTTGGCCAACATTTCTGCCCCTGCGATAACAGAATCAGTTCTCTCTCTTTGGTGGATGACGACAGGGAAACAGTAGATGCCTTGACCCTCCTCGCCTCCCCAGAGACAGGTGGGAGGACAGCCTAAAAAGTTCCAAATGCTCGTGGAGGCTGTTCCTTTTGACACTTCTTGCTCAGTACTGAGTGGAGGGGATGTGAGGCCTCTGCTCTGGGCGTCACTTGCTTCTGCACATCTGGAACCTGAAGCCCTCAGATGGGGTCCTATACTTAGACACACCAGGAGGAGGGTGACATGTCACCACCACCTCCAGGGCCAGCCCCCCACCTCCACACTGACATTTGGCATATGACTCAACTTCCCTGCAGAGCTCCAGCTGCAGGAGCTGTGGCTGGAGCCGAGGTGGAAAGCCAGGGCTGCACCCAGTCATTTCTCCCTTCACCCACCAAGGCCCTGAGCACCCAGGTTGTGCCTCAGAGCCACAGAAGGCAGAACCACTCCTCAAATGTAGGGAGGTCAGCCCCAAAATAGAAAGGAAGGAATCTCTCTGTTTCATAGAGGCTCATACAAGATGCCGGGGGCGGGGGGAGACCAGGGAACAGCAAAAGGCTACAGAATCTCAGAGACGAATGTTTCTAGGGAAGGCCAATGATCTAAAGTCCTAAACCTCTCATTTGCATCCCCTGAGCTCCTAAAGTCTGTATTCCTGGTAGTAATATGACTGGTAGATGGGGTCTCAAGAATCCCCAGTCCTTTAATAGAGCCAGGCAAAATGGACCCTAGAGTCCACATGGTCATTGCCAGTGCACCCTTACTGAGCTTGGTGGCATCTCACACTCTTCATCTGTGGAACACCAGATCCATGGAAAATGAGAGCTGGAAGAGGTTCTTCCCCCTAAAAACCACACATGTTCTCTGTAAAATAGAAGGGACCTTGGAGGCCAAGACTACCTAAGCCCATCTCTCCTTGTTACAGACGAGAACAGGTTAGACACTGGCGGGGGGCGGGGGCCGCAGTATGTGCCACCATTTTTTAAAGCACTTACTATGCTGGGTACTGCCTAAAATGCTTTCAGAACATTATTTAGTTTTGTCTATTGAGGCAGATTTTTTTCCCTCCCCATTTTACCTCTTTTAACTTCTCCCCATTTTACTAGTCGGAAATAGTAACTCGCCTGAGGTTAGTGGTTAAGTGGCTAAGCAGGTATCTATGATTTGCCTCCAGATCTGACTCCAAAATTTTTGTTCTTAATTTTTTTTACCCAAACTGAAGGCTATATTAAAATAACTGAACCACAATCATTTTTCAAAAATGAGTGGCAGAACTAAGACTAGAATTCAAATCTCCTAAATTCAATCCTGAAGATTTTCTCATTTTATTTGTCCAGGTCCTTCCTTTGGGCATTCATTAATTACATTGGCTTCTAGTGTTGTGTTGAAATATTGCATGTTCCTCAACATACTAGGAAAAATAGTTCCTATCTAAAATAATTTAAAAATTGAAAGAAAAAAACAAGATTCACATCTTATCTGGTACACTGGTGGTCACTGTTAAACGGCTTGTTGTAGTGTAGTAGTTAAGAGTGAGGATTTTGGAGCCAAATACCTAGGTTCAAATTCTGGTGGCACCACCTAATAACTTGTCCAGGGACAAGAACGGTTACCTTTTGTGATTTATTTACTTTAAAACATTGGGATTGTGGTAAGAATTATAAATGAGTTAATACATACAAAGCACATAGTGCCTGGCACATAGTAAGCACTCAATAAATGCTGACTCTTATTTGGGAACCAAAACCATTAGCTAGGGCTTAAGGAACAAAATGGTAATAATGACAATAATAATACAAGTATTTCAGCTGTATAGTATTTCATGGCTTTCTCAGCCCTTCAACATAAAATACCTCATTTGTCATCTCTAGTCTTAACAATGCCAAAGGAAATAGCATTGTCATATCATTTAGCTGGAAACAGCATAATTAATGAAGGCAAGAGTGGTTGCAAAAAGCCTGTGATATTTCTGCAATGGTGTAAGCTGGTTGTTATGGCAACTGTCCCCTGTCAACGACCCTTTGCCAGGCAAAAAGAGGCCCATTTTTGGAGCCATCACAGCACATCTGTTTCTCTGCTCAGCTGATTAGCTCTTGTTTGCAACAACCAGCAGATGGAAGGAAAAAGGAAAAAAAAATTCTAAAAAGAAACAAATGTTTATTTTATCCACAAGTCTGTTTCTAATACAGAAACAGACTTTTAGCTGTTTTAGGGACATGTTTTAGGGATCCTTAATACATGGGCTGCTTCTTGCATTGGTGGGATTGCAAAATATAGTCAACCTGTAAATTATAGGGGATAGGTCCTTTGTGTGCATCTTTTATGTATCTCACTCACCAATTTCAGAGTATCCTTCCACCATATCTCTTCGTGTCTTTGTGGTATGAGCTGTCTCAGTTAGCTGGCACACATTTTCCACACTGAACACCCCATATGAATGTACTGGAAAGTGAAAGAGTACAAGTATCCTCTCCCTGCCTTGGTTTCTTCATCTGTAAAACGGGGCTTACATTCTGACGCTTTCTGTAAAGCCAAACCACTTTAGCACTTACCAGGAGGAATTTGGGCACGATACCTCCTACACCTCTTTAAGCCTCACTTTCTTCAGTGGTAAAATGGAGAAAATACTACTATTGAGAGCTGTTGTGAGAATGAAATAAAATAATGTGTTAAAAAGCACCTATCAAAGTTCCTGGTGTATTAGTCAATCCTCAGTAAGTGAAAGTTTCCTTCCTGCTATACACTTACTTAAAAAGCACGATATTAAAAATATCTGGCAATCAGCTGACATGTGGCACTGGCCATTGGAAGGAAGATCAGCTGGAGCTGACCCAGGAGCCTCCCTGCTTGCTAGACAGACCTTACCCCCTGTAGGTGCTGGATCATTAGGTCACGGGTGTCCAAGGAAAAAAGGAGCTCTAAAGGAGCTCTTGACAGCAGCCATGTACCACCCAGAATGGCAAAATCTTAATGTTTTAATCACCATAATGGCCACACCCGTGCACACCTGCTAAATATAAGGCATTATTTTAACTTATTATTAATGACGTTAATAATAACATCATTATCTTAACATAAATAAATAAAATTTTTTTATGTTAAAATAATGATGTCCTCAATAAAAACAGATGTCCTCAATAAAAACAGGAATGACAGCTTTGGTTCCTTTTCTGGGATTTCAGTCATTTACAAACATTCAGTTTAATTCTTCCCTATACGTGATGGTGGGAAATGTAGATGAAGTATCAACTATCCCTAGACCCTTGCCATCACTATTAATAAACATTAATTAGGCTTGTATTCCTTTTTGCTATAGACCAGGATATTACCTGGCATGTGTCTGATATACATATTAGCTGAGCAATACCAATATTGAAAGTGAGCATGGGTTGTATTCGAAATCCCTTAGTTCAATGAGTCACAAAATATGGATTCCAGTCATCATTACCTGCCCACCCACACTGTGTCCACAGGCACTTGACCTGGCAGAGCCTATAGATTACATCATCTATACATCGATGTAATCATGTTCATTGGCATCTTCATAGGAGGTGTAAGTATTCAAAAAATAATATTTGTAGGGGCCGGCCCGGTGGCGCACTCGGTAGAGTGCGGCGGCGCTCCCACCAAGGGTTCGGATCCCATATAGAGACCGGTCCGCTCACTGGTTGAGCGCGGTGCGGGCACGACACCGAGGGTTGCGATCCCATTGCCGGTCGCGGTATGGGCATGACACCGAGGGTTGCGATCCCATTACCAGTCACGAAAAAAGACAAAAAGGAAAAAAAAAAATAAGAATAATAATATTTGTAAAAATTCTATGCAAATGTGGAATACCATTATTCATATTACTTGTTATAAGAAATTGTCGTCAGGGGCTGGCCCTGTGGCTCACTCAGGAGAGTGCGGCGCTGGTAGCACCGAGGCCGTAGGTTTGGATCCTATATAGGGATGGCCAGTGCGCTCACTGGCTGAGTGTGGTGCAGACCACACCGTGCTGAGGGTTGCAATCCCCTTACTGATAAAAAAAAAAAAAAGAAAGAAAGAAATTGTCATCAGAAGACAGTGAAGGGGAAAAGAGAAAATAAACATGGCTAATAGGAACTTTTTTTTAAGTGCCTAAGATACAAGCTAAAGTCACAGGCCAGAAGACCAGAGAGGTTTAATCCTGTAAACAGAAGGTGGAGGGAAGTCAT
Organism: Galeopterus variegatus; assembly: GCF_000696425.1. NCBI lineage: Eukaryota > Metazoa > Chordata > Mammalia > Dermoptera > Cynocephalidae > Galeopterus > Galeopterus variegatus. The sequence goes on along the minus strand of NW_007726446.1, from coordinate 39,137 downwards.
GATAACTGGGCCATACATCTCGGGAAATAAGAACAACAACAACAAATGCTGGGCCAGAGAGTGCGTAGGACAGAACAAAAGTCTGAAGGTGTTGGGGGCTTACCCAGGAAGGCAATTTGGTATTGGTATGCTTGCTACGTCCAGACAGAACCACGTTTGCTTCAAACACCCAAGGCTGAGAGAGAGAACAGTGTGTGTGTGTGTGTGTGTGTGTGTGTGTGTGTGTGTGTGTGTGTGTCTGAGAGACAGCTGTGTGTGTGTGCGTGTGTGTGTGTGTATTTGAGAAGCAGTGTGTGTGCGCGTGTGTGTAGAGGCAAAGCTGAGCTCTCTCAGCTAGCACCTGTAACATGTAGCCCTGCAGGTTCCATATGGCTGGCTGATTACCTTGGAAACTTGAATGATTTACTACGAAGGAAGAATGAAAAATACTTAGGGAGTTGTTATGGGTTGAATTGTGTCCTCAAAAAAAATTAAACCCCAGGACCTCAGAATGTGAACTTATTTGAAAATAGTGTTGTTGTGGATTAATTAGTTAAGATAGGTCATATTGGAGTAGAGTGTGCCCCTAATCCATTGTTACTGGTGTCCTTATAAGAAGACGGCCACTTGAAGACAGATACCCACAGGCCGACCGCCATGGGACTACAAAGGTGGAGACTGGAATTGTGTAGCTACAAGACAAGGAACACCAAGGACTGCAGCAAACTTGCAGTAGCCAGGAAGAGACAAGGGAAGAGGCTCCCCAGAGAAAGCGTGGCCCTGCTTGACACATTGGTTTTGGATTTCCAGCCTTCAGAGATGTTAGATAATAAATTTATGTTGTTCTAAGCCATCCAGTTTTTACCACTTGATTACTGCAGACCCAGGAAATGAATACAGGGGTGGACAAGGCTTCAACCCTAGGGCAGGACGAGAACCCACTTAACCTTTCTGGCTGGCTGCAAGAGCAGCCCCACGGGAGTAAAGGCAGGCTTCTGTTTGTACCACAGGTGCTTTCATTGGTGGCTCCTGGGATGCTGGAGCCACTATTGCCCCACAGGTATTCACAGGCAGTGTTGTCATAATCACCCCCAAGTCAGCCCCCGAACAATGAAGCCACGCAGCTTGCAGCGGTCATAGTCAGGGAGATTTAAGAGTCTGGGATTTTGATGATGTTATTGAGCTGCTGAATCAACAGACTCTGGAACCACCTACCTCTCCTGTTGTTATATGAGAAACTTAATTTCTTATTATTTAAATTGTTTTGCTAATGGTAATCTATTAAATACATAGTTTCTATGTTGAACTCTTATCTTTCCCTGAGATAATCTTCCCCGTAGTCACTGTATGCTACTGATATATTTAGTTTATAAAAAATTGTGTTGATCTTGACTTTTAGATTAACCTTTTCACAATACCAGGCAATTTATTTCCCCAGTAGTATTGTTTCAAAGTACTATCACACTAAGAGCACCCCACAGAATTTTTTTTCCTACATTGCTAAGTTGATACCACTCTACCAGTATTTGTCAATTTCAATAGCGTCCAAATGAGGCAGTGAGAGGAAATGAGCGGAGAGCACTGACAATGCCACAGCCAGTTCTTGCTGCGGCTTCGAGCTGCCCCAGTGAACTGTGTGTCTTGACTGCTTGTCAACATTTGACTGTGGTACGGTCACATTCCATTAGCTACCTGGTTTGTAGTATAGCCTATTTGAATTGAATATTGGGGTTACTCAATTTTGTGAAATAAAAATGGAAATTAAAATGGGGAAAGGATAATTTGGTTCAATTTCTCAAAAATAAAATAGGATCAAGGATCTTTCAGATGCATTTTAAAAATAAACGCACAGGTCGTCCACAATGGTTTTATTCCACTTGCATTGGTATTGCAGGCATTGTTGTCGTATTTAATCTAAACACCACTTATTCACACAAGCAGAAGAGAAAGTATATTAAGATAAATATTCTATGCAGGCCAAAATATGAAGACAATGTTAATTTGAACCATTACCGATCATACTTTCAAAGATTGCTCTTGACCCAAAGCATTGCTCACAGTGCAGTGTGAGTGTTTGCTGAATTGAACTGATGAACGTGAACGTTGTTCCTGTGGGCATTCCTTTGGAGAGTTGTGGAGTGAAAAGAGGCTTTGCTGGAAAAAGTAATTCTGTAGTTGGAAAATAAGAATATGAGGATGGTTCAGGCCTGAGTCCTGAGAACTGCAGCCTGGGTCCTGGAGCATCCTGGATATGAGCACATACCCCGAGAGAATCCTACACGGAGCAATCAGACACTCGCTCCTGAAAAGTGCTGTCAAGGCCTCCACACCATAACTGCCTACTCCGCAATTTATCCACTGCAGCAGCCGGGAGGCGGCACTCGCTTTTCTCTGCTGGGAAGGGAACCAGTCCCAGGCAATCTGGGCAACAGAAGCTCACCATAGACCACTAAACTTCCCTCTGTAGAAACACTCCACATATTTCACTCAACCCAACTGAAGTTGAAAAGTCACAAACACCTCATAATAATTGTACAAGGCCAAGGCTTCTTTTGATTACATTTTGTGATTCTGAGAATACCAGTTTGCTGTGGATTAGAACAGGAACATCATTTTCCATGTTGTGTCCCGCACCCCCCCACCCCCAGAATGTGAGTTGAGTGACCTCAGTTACACTTTGAGAACAGATCAATCAAAACCTACAGAAAAATTAGCTAATTCCAATAGTTGTGAGGCCTTCCTCAAACTGCCCTCCAAAATCACCTTATCCCTTTGGCTTTTTTAACAATGCATTCATTCACCCAACATATATTTTTTGAGCACCTACTCTGTATCATGCATTCTGCTGAAAGCTGGGCATCCCAATTCCCTGCCAGAGCTTAGTGTCCAGTTGCCAGACCTGCCTGTCAACAGTTACAATGCAGTGGTGATAGCACACCAATGGAGGGTGTAAGCCTGCAGTGGAAACATATGGTTATCAACGTCCACCAGGGATTAGGAAAGATTTCCTAGGGGAGCTAGCACTTGAGCCAATACTCAAAGATTAAGAAGGAATTTTCCAGAGCTCTGGGGGCCATTCCAGTTGATGTAACAATACACCAAGGATTTAAAGGAATGATATATCAGTAGGAGTTTGGAGAGTTACCTGTTGTTCACTACTGCTAGTGCATTAAGAACAAATGAATTGGGAAAAGTAATCCAAAATGAGGCTGCACAGATGGGGCTGGAATATGAAGGGCTTTGTTCACCATCCAGAGGAGTTTTGACTTTATCTTGCAGTGTTTCTCAAAGTAGAGTTCACAAGGTGCCTATGAAAACTTCCTATGTTTTTGGTTTTGTTTTAATGATAATTATATTATTATTAATAATATTAATAAGAGGAAGAGTAGTAAAACCATATTCCAGATCATCTGGATGACCATTTGCACAGTGTCAGTGCCCATGTTATGTTTACTATTGAGTTGGCACCAAGCAGAGATGTAACCATTGGAGGTCAGAGGAGATGCTGTTTGAACAGAGATCACGCTAGCTGAAATAAAGTAGTAGGAGAACTGAGTCACCACATGATAAGTGGTAGTAGGTACGGCAGACTCAAAACAACCCATGCAATCGTGCTCTGAAACAAATGACATTTGTTTGTCCTATTTAAGTTAAAGCTGCTTGCTTGAATGTTTCTGGCTTCACTGTTTTTTCATAATACGTTTTCTCCTTTTGATTTTATAGTTCTATAAATATAAGTGGCAAGAAGTTTATACCTAGTTTCATATTTTTAAAAACCTATTTAAAAAACACTTAAGATTTAAGTAAACACTGGAATCTATAAGGTTTTTCTTTTTCTTTACAATGGGTCTATCCATTACCCAAGTATGAAAGAGAGGGCTATAGCCAATGGGGAGCCATTGAAGAACTTTGAGCAGAGATTGATGTGAACCGATTACTTTGCTAGCAGACCACCTTGGCAGTCACAGAGGAGAAGGACCACTATGCGGACAGACTAGAGATGGGAAGATATCTAAGGAGGTGTTGCCTGAGTCCTCTTATTAAAAGAACCCTTTATTTAATCCCAGAGAGCTGCTCTCAGGCCACAGCCAGGGTACTGTGGATTTAAAAGCTGACTTGACAAGCAGAACTGTACTAGTGTTTCAAGGCGTGCCTTACCTAGCTGGAAAGTTCCCCAAATTTCCAAATGCATCATTTTCCAAAGTTCGGTGAGGAAGCCAGAACTAAATTAGGACCAAATCCCATGTTTTGCTATAGAGAGCCAATAAAGTACACAAGAGAAGTTGCTACATACCCGGTAACGAAAAACAACCAGGGCCCCTGCATGTAGTTCTGCAGGCCAGTTGAGGCTGAAATCTGGCTCTTCATCAATTTGTGTGTCACTGGGGCTACACCAACTAGGGAAGATGACTTTTTAAAATTCATACAAAGGCTGGATGAATTTGCCAAACCATGACCCTTGGAGAGGGCTGCATCTTGGAGGGATCACCTTTTTCTAATTGCGTGAAGGTACCCTATGGACTACTTGTGACTTAATCCTGTTTTTCTGAGATTAAGTCTCATTAGTATCACTCACTAAACTACATCTCTTACCATTTAATGAGGATAAAGCATTTTCTTACCCATTTTTATGCCCTTTATGCCAAGGCACTCAACAAGTGCAAAGAAGTAGATGTTCCCTGCTTACCTCGGGGGCCATCCAGAACGGGGTGCCAACTGATGTGTTTCTCCGTAGCCGTGTACTGGTAAGTTGAGCTGAGACACCTAGAAAAGGGTAGCAGAATTCAGTAATGAGAAGAGGATGGTGCTAGACCAGGGGTTGGAGAACTTTTTCCTTAAAGGGCCAGATAGTAAATATTTTAGGCTTTGTAAGCCATATGATCTCTGTCACAACTACTCTGCTCTGCTGTCACAGTGCAAAAGCAGCCATAGAACACATATAAACAAATGAACGTGGCTGCATTCCAATGAATCTTTATTTAAGGGTGCTGAAATTTGAATTTAATATAACTTTCACATGTCACAAAATATTCTTTTGGGTTTTTTCCAATCATTAAAAAATGTAAAACTATTCCTAGGTCACGGGCCATATGAAAATAGGGAGTGGGTCATACTTAGCCCACAAGCTGTAGTTTGCCAACCCCTATGCTCGAGTGTTTATCATTCTATCTAAATCATTAGACTTTTTTTCTAGTGAACATTTCTGTCCCAACTGCTGCAAATTTAGAATCAAAAGAAAAATGTCAACAACTAGGATCAACCCAAAGTATCTCCCTGTTATATTTCCAAATTATTTCAGGTGATTTCTTTCTTAATAAGGTGTTTCATTTTATGGCGATAGAAGATTGGCATGTACTATCTATAACAGAGCATCAATGTAGATGTAAAAAGATTTCAGTGCCTTATCTTGCCTAGAAGCCTGGAAACCTAGCAAGAAAGCTACGTTTGTCAAATGGAAAAAGAAATTGCCTAATAATATTACTATCTAGGGTGCAATGTTGAGGACCTGAATTTTAATGTAATTCCAATGTCATTTAACCAGTTCTCCTCTTTATACCATGAGGGAATCAAGTGGAAGTGAAGTACACTGAATCAGAAGTCAGAAGACGTGCTTTCCATCCCAATTATACTTCTGACTAATTGTGTGACCACCTCACTTTTCAGCCTCAGTTTTCTCATCTTCAGACTTGGATAACGATAGCAGTCACACCGAACACAGAAGGTTCTTCTTAAGACCAGATAAGAGAACAAATGTGAAAATGACTTATAAACTGCAAAGAACTTTACAAAGGTGAGGTCTTCCTTTATACCAAGTGGAAGTCTAACATAGCCCTTAAGAGAATGATAAATGCTGCCACTACTGCCGTTGATGACAGGAACTTAGAAACCTAAATACTGTGTGTTCATTAGTGAAGGACACACCCTTGAGAGACCAACAGGCACAGATTTGCCAAGGACCCAAGGGTTGATTTTTGGGGGGAAGGGGGTGTGTTGTGTTAGCTGCTTGCTTTCTCTTTATTAGAAAGCCAAAGAGGGCTCTTTAAACTCTACTGACCAAGGGAAATTTCCCATTTTACCAAGCCCTCAGCTACAATTTTGGTAAAAACAACTACTGTATAACTTTCTGTTTTTAATTTTTAGGAATTTTTTTTGCAGCAAATAGAAGTTCAGGAACTTTCTACTGGAAAGATTAGGAACATTCCCCCTTATGCCGAATGGCAAACGTGGTGAGTGGGTAAATCAGTATTAATCCCCATTCTCATCCTTCTAGTCTATTTCCCTCGCAACGTATTTACTGTTCCCAAGATCGTGTGGAAAACACGTCAGCGATGTTATATGCACACAATATTATTGGAGTCATATCATTCCTTATATAGCGAGGGGAGAATAAGACTTGAACAAAGTGTTCCTCTGCTACTTTTCTTTGCTTCGTCTTTAGTAAATAGACCAAGGCACCTAATGCAACTTCATCATTTTTAAGTAATTTCTTCAAGCAATTAATTCATTGACATGTTTTTATACCAAATTATTTCTTACCAATATAAATGAATACTCAAAATCATCAATCTTGTTTTTTACTCTTTACTAATGATATTTTTTACTAATGACATTGACAGCATTTTGAAAAGTGTTTCTCTGTTTTTCTCATTATTTGTAACAATGACTCTGAAATACTAACTATTGTGGAACTCATTTAGAAGATTAAACCATTCAGTAACATAAAAAAGAAAACCAAGTAGTTTGCTGGTTTGTGAGTATCAACATGTAAGTGCTGGAAGATATTTCATAGTCCTCTGGCCTTAGATGATACTGACCTGCATTTCCTCCCCGTTTCCATTTCCTTCAGCCTCACATGTAGCAGCAATAATCACAATTTAAAGGGATGTTAGCTCTCAGGCCCAAAGGACTATTTTACCTTCTGCTCACTGGGAATAAGTACGCCTAAGGCTAGTGAAAGTCATTTGAAAGAGCAAACTGCTTTCTCCATTCATATGCAAAAGGAGAAATGACAAAATGTAAATTACAGACAATCGCCCTGAGATGTGAAATTCTCAACAGAAAGCCAAAAACTTTTTCTGTCAAGTTCTTCTTTTGAAACACTTTTATTTTCTTTCTTTAATAAAATTGCTTCTAAAGCTGAAAATAGATTAGGAAACAGCATCTCCTAGGGTGATCCATCTGGTAAACCCCCCACTCTCCAGGCTGCCGTTTGACTGGAAAAGTCCCTCAGCCTATTTTGTAGCAAAAAGGCCCAGTCCTCTGAGACTGCAATAAATTGTCCCCTTTGGCTAAACTGCACACATCAAGAAAACAAACGACAAGCAGTCATTACCAAAGTCAACGAGCTTAACTCCTCCTTCTGTTGTCAGAAGAATGTTATTCCCTTTCACATCACGGTGGATGATTCGGTTGTTGTGCAAATGCTGGAGACCCTGCGTGGCATCCCACCACCAAACAACAGGAAAGAGAAAGGGGAAATTTACATGCTTAGTTGAAAGCAATTACGCTACTATTAAAACAGCCAAGTCCACATATAGCTATACTTTCCTGCTGTTAATAATCCTTGCATATTATAGGGCAGTCTCCCCATTTTTAATATGCAAAGAGGATCAAAGCAATGGACAAATTGTCCCCTCTGCTGTCATCCTCACCTTGATGGACATTCTTACCAAGAGGGCCCCATACAAGATGTATGAGATCATTGCTTCATCCAACTGCTGGCCACACCTCAGTAGACCTTTGACGAGCTCAGTGACCGAGCCCCCATTACACAGCTGCCAGAAGAGGTGCCGGACAGAGAGAGAGAGCAGGAGAAAGAAAAGAAAAATAAATTAAGAAGAAAAGCCCACTGATCACTGACTCAATATAGTAAAGTAAATTTGCAGATCACAAAACTCCAGCTTGGAATAATTAGACCTCAAATTTTCATTACCCAGTCAAATCTAGATCTTTGTGTGTATGTGTGTATTCCTTATTCAAAGTGACAATTTATGAGTAAAAGTACACATCCAAAAAGCTGACTTTTTAATTGCCAAGGGAAATATAAAATCAGAAGTCATTATTTAGAAATTTGTAAGAAAAAGCATGTAAGTAATCATGGTGATTTACTGGATATTTTTCACTTTTTGTGAATATTGTCTTTTTTTTTCAAATGTGCATTTTGAATATAAGAAAGGACCTGAAGAGGCAAAATGGATGCCCTTGATACCTGAGAGGGAATCAATTTCAGTGATTTCAAACCTTCCTGCCTCCAGTGCTGGTACCGCTGGCATCAGAAACCCAACCAGCAGCTCTTTCTAGAGTTGCCATTGCAGGTAAAGTTTATAAATGAAGTTGCATCATGTGTGCATTTTTCACCTTCTCATATTCAACTTTAGGCTTTCAGCAACTTGTTGCCCTTCTTTTTTTCTTTCTGTAGTTAGAAGTACTGTTAAGATTATATTTTTCATATTTGCTCTTGTAAAATTTCAGTACATAAGCCAGGTATATATACTTTCTCAGAAACTTAAGAGTTTTCAAAGATAATTTTTACTAACTACAAAGTCAATGTGCAGGTCTGGGTTCTTAACTGTTTTGAGCAGGGCATGTAAATATCCTGAAATTATAGGTAGCATGTTGTATATGCATCTTGCATTTTTCTGCGGAGAAAATTCAGAGCTTTCATTAGATTCTTAGAGCCATTTTTGACCTTGTAAGGGTAAAAACTCTGCTTTAGAGACCTCAGTTTCCCTCTGGCACTTTGTCTGCAATATGGGAAAGAGTTAACTTGTGAACAGTGGTTAGTCCCCTGTATTGTAGCTGCTTCACTCAACTGGCTTTTCTTAAACCAGGAAACCTGAAGAAGCACAGATTAATAGCTTTCCTAAAAGAAAACAACTTTTTATCAAGATAATCATATATTAGGAACTATTTGACTCTAATTATGAACATTTGCAACATTTTAATAAAGGGTAAACAGATGTTTTTATTTGATATGTGTATCATTCCCTGCTATACACTTGGCAGATACCTTGCACACACATTAACAATCAAGATAAACTGGAACTGAATCTGCCCGTGTTTTTACCATTTAAATTGTTCATAAGTGACAGTATGTGAGTAGAAACCTAATATAGAATTAAGGACTCTTTAAAACTAGCATTAAATTACTATCTCTCAGGAATAATTTAGGAAGGACCCTAAAAGCAATAAAATGCATGGAAGACTATGATGGTCCCATGAGACTGGAGGGTCCCAAGTGACCTTGTATTCACTGTCAGCCAATTTCAGGTTCAATTCACAACTCAACACTGATGGCTCTGATGGCCCTAACGTTGAGTGCCAGCTTAATGTCTTCTAGAGGATTCCGTATACTTTTAATTCTAACTATGTCTTACATGACCCTGAAAGGAGAAATAACGTTCAATATTCAATCCAATACTCTCTTGAGCAGTGAATGCATTTTTCGGTGCCATGATTCATAGAATAGTCTTAAAAGCTAGGCTTTTGAGAAGCATAAAATAATGTTCTCAGAACTCTCTAAACTACATTTTACATATTAAGGAACAAAAATTGGAGAATTGACCACAGAGTCCACTGACGACGTGAGAAGAACCTAGGATTTGACATAAGTCAAGTCTGCACCCCACCAAAAGAGGAGCCCTTCTGGGGCTGGAAATATGGAGCTTGGAGAGATTGAGAGGACAAGATCAGAGTGAGGGTACTTCCTCTGGGAGAGGCCCTCTGTGTAAGGGGTTAATGATAATAGAAACTTCAGTTTCTTATGATCCTCTTTCCATTTTTAAATCTAAGAGGAGAACTCATGACAGCAAGGGGTGTCCACGTAAGTGAAATGGCAATATGGCATGGTAGAACACTCATCCGAACCTAAGTGTAACAGAATAGGTTAGAATCAGTTGTTTCCTGTAGGCAGGCTGGGGGATCAGGGACAAAGTGAATTCAGTTATAGAGAAGAAAGTCAACTCTTTGTTCTCAACAGTTTATAACCTATTAATCACGAACATGACACAGTCCCTGGCCTCAGAGCTTACTGCCCAGTAATGGACACGTGAGGAGCTAGAGTATAGAACATGGAAGTAGGGGTGCGCCTAAGGGAGTGTGGTGACACCAAGGAAAGAAGAGGGAAGGCACAGGGGCCGGTCTGGGAAATTTTCTCAGAGGATGTAACATTTACAATGAGTCTGAAAGACAAATGGTTTTCTGGAAGGTAAACAAAAAGAAGCAGGGCATCCTGGGGAAAGGAATATGGGCACGTCATATGCAAAGAAAACATGAAAGAATGAGGCGTGTGTGTGTGTGTGTGTGCGTGTGCGTGTGTGCACACATGTACACATACACTCTAAATACTCTGAACAAAGGGTACCAGGATCCTAGGGCAGGGAGATGGGAAAGGAAGGTGGGAGAGAGGAAATGACAGGTGCACTCAGCTAAGGAGTGTGGCATAACACCACGATATGTCATCAGACACGGAAAGTAAGCTGTCAACAGATTTTACGCAGGAGGGCTTGATGTTCAGATTTGCGTTCTAGAAGATGACTTGCGCAGAAGATTAGAGGATGGACAGAAGTGGACACCACCAGGAGCTGGGACATCTAGTAAGAAATGTTGAAAGCAATTGAGGCAGAGTCAAAAAATCAAGAGCCCTCAGTATGAAAAAAGGAGGTAGATTTGGGAGGCTTTTATAAAATAGATTTGACAGGAAATTCTGACCAACTGGATGTGGAAGGTGGAGACAGAGTCTAGGGATACTGTTGGTATAAGGGAAATAACAATAAAGTTCTTTGCTTCTCTAAAGCAAAAGCAGTAATAGGAATGTAAGGCATGATAGCACCTTCACCAGGACCACTCCCCAGCCCGCCTCACATCTCAGGGAGGCACATGCTTTCCTGAATTGCAAGCACACTATTAAATTTCTACTGAGAGAAAATTTAAATCAAATTCTGGGTGATGATCCAAGCTAGCACAACCCTAGAATCTTCCCCTGAAACATCATTTTAGTCTCTCTCCTGCCCTACTTTTAGTCTGGCCATTTTTGCAACAAGGGCCTCTTCAGCAATATTTTATGTATGTAGCTAGCCAACTTATAAACTTTCTTTATAACTCTAGAGCCTATGAAGGGATTAAAAGCAGCTATTTGTCAGCAGGATCAAAACTCAGCTGTGGGCTTAAATACAACAAAGGGATCTTACTCAGCCGGTGCCTTTTGTTCACTAAATGTCAGAGTTTAAAAGCTGGTCTGACTTCCCAGGATCCACAGAAACATATAATTAAACTGCTCAGGGCACCTTTAAAGGAAGATGTCCTGTGAAGTTGATAAGCCCGCCAGCAAGATTTTAAAGGGCAGCCCATGGGTTATAGAAAAAGACTTCGGCACTTGGATATAAAAAAAGAAATGTACACACTGACAATTGTCTAACCAGAGAAAATGTTCAGTGAAACAGGCTGAACATTTTAAAAGCATGACAAGGAATTATATTTAAATGTGTCAAGTAAAATAATCCCCTTAGAGTTTTAGGAAGGCAACCAAGCCTCCTGCCCTAGCCCTGAGGGCTGGCACATCGGCCCTTGCTTCCCACCACTCTGTCAGCCGTCAGATTCAAGTGCAGAGGTGTGTCTCCCCTACGGTTCCTCCCTACGCCCTCAGCAAGCAGGAAATATGGGAGCTGGATGCATCTAGAATTTAATGAGAATTTTGCTCCAAAACAAGAAACATAGAAAGATTGTTTACATTCCACATCTGTTTTCTAAAACATTATTGAATATTGATTCAATCACAGTATGTGCATTTGCTAAGACAGTCATAATTTTAAGCAATAAAGTGTTCCTTGCTCAATAAGCCATCAACTGTCCTCCACATTATTTAGGAATGGCCCATGCAACATAATCACCAGATCTGTATTCTGGCCTAGGCTTCAGCTATCAAGTAGATTCTGTGCCAGCACATAGATTTGACCTAGTCAGACTGCAAGATTAAGAGGAATTTATTTTCAGTGCCCTTTCGTTCAGTAGAATTTATCTTTTAACGGTGTTAGGTTCTATAGAGAGAATAAAGCAAAAGTAAAGGATAGTCAAAATTACTCTAAAAGATCCCTTAGGAAGCATCATGTTGGACATTGTTCACATCTCAGTAAGTCCAGAACAGCACATTTTCCCTCCTGTGTTGGGAGCAGATCGTGTTTATTTTATTGAGTGCCAGGTAGTCACTGACTTGCAACTAGATGAAACAAAACTATGTCGCTTGAAACTCTAGAGTTCCAGTCAGAGCAGGGAAGGTGGGCCCTGAGACTCCCACCTCCCTCTCAGTCTCTCTCCAGGGCTTGTGCTTATTGAGCAGAGCTGTGGGTATGTGGATCCCATTCTCAGCTTCCTAACTCTCTCCTTTTTGCTGAGCACACATAGCACGTGCGGGTAGGATGAACTCTATCACGTTTCAAAGTTCTTCCCTTCTCAATTCCCAAGTGTTCTGTAACTTCATCCTGACTCTCAGCATTCCAATGACTACCATTCTAGAACTTGCCAGAACCTACTATCTGAGTCAGTTTTCAATGCTCCAGTACTTTCTAACCATCTCTGGCCAATCAAAAGCTATCAACACTATGTTCCAGACCATCAGAGTCCTGTTAAGACTCTGATTTGTTAACCCAATAAACTGAATTCATGCCACAATATCAATGGCTGAAAATAGTTTGACGTATTACACTTCCAATGACATTCAGGCCTAGACTGGACTTTCCAGGGCCTTCAGTAAAAGCAAAAACTGGACAGAGGCAGGTGTGTGTGTGTGTCTCTCTTTTATTTTTATTTTTATTTTTTTGCTATGGCTCTACATATTCAATATGAACTTATATCTAGATCTCTGTGGGGGTGGGGGTTGATGGGGGACAGATTTTTTAAAACTAACTATTTTACCTGGTTTTAAAACAAAGTTTGTTTTTTCACTTCACAGCCTTATTTATCAATATTCTAAACCATTTCTTTTAAAGTAGAATACATGATTCAGGCTGAAATTAGTAGTGTCTTTCTTAAAGATCTAATTTCTTATTATATTTCATTTAGGTGAGAGACAATAGAACTTATATATTTTTAAATTTAATATTCACTTAAAGTAAAACATTCACAAATTTCCCAAAACATTATGTATGAGTGTTTTCTCTCCATATCTTTCTAATATAGTAGCTGTCTATCATGAAAGAGAGCTTGTGTTTGCTTTCTTCTAACAATTACTAATGAATTTCAGAAATGACATTTTTATTTGCTTTTGTTTTCAGAGTTGTGGTGATTTAAGGGGGTTGTTAATACCATTTTTCTATCCTCTAGAATTGCTCTGTGGAATAACTTCTTCCTTTCATCATGTTCGACAAGGAAAGAGCAAAGACAACATAAATTTAGTCTCAATATACAGGAGGCGAAGAACAATATTAAACAGATCATAATTTTATTGTGTGAGTCTCCTAAAGCATGCCTTAAAAAGCTGCAAGCTGAGCAAAAAGGTTAGGGTGCTATGTGGACTGTTATCGTCATCCAGCTCTGTGTGTGTGTGTGTGTGGCCAGGCAGTTCAGCGATCCCAGCTAGAGACTCCACATCTGTGTTTCCGTGACCCGACAGATGGCATTACAGGCAGCAGCAGTACCTGATGATGGAAAAGTGCTGAAGCTTGGTTTTCCCTCCATTTCTGCCATGCTACTGGTTACATGACCATAGGCATGTTGCTCCCCTTTCTGGGCCTCTGTCTGTCAACTGAACACTGGGGACTAACCTGAAGGAAAGTCAAGGGGTCTGCCAGTATTAGGAGTCCTGGAATCCCTGTGTTTCTATTAGACTATTTGAGGCACTGGGCACACCTAACCATCTAGCAGCCTTGTTTAGATGGCGTATCCTGGGACAGAAAAGGCTGAGGACATCCAGCATTCCCTACCATCAGCGTTGGCATGGACCAAAACAACCAGCAAAAGTTAGATGTCAGCATACTGTATTGCTGTGGTATGAATAATTCAGTATCTCAGGGCAGCCTCATCGTCTGCCCACAGTCACCCTGAAAAAACAAGAAACAGCCGATGGGGGAAGCACCTGCACAAGGCTCAGTTCATGGCTCCGGGCTCCTTCTCGTCTTTCAAGGTCATGGGTGCCCTTTCTGGCTGCTTTGGCCATTTGGAGGTGCTATACCTGAGGGTCAGTCATCAGAAAAAGCACCCATTCACCAGGGGGCCTCCGGTGTGAACAGCCCACCTGTGCAAGCAGGCGCCTGATTGCACAGAGTAAAGTCCCCTTTTAAGGCCTTTGAACATTTTTGGAAGCTCCATCTCTCTGTGTCTGAATGCAGAGTCCTTTTGAGTCAGGGGCGGGGGGGGGGGGGAAATGAGCAGAAACTACGATTTCTTGGTCACTGTACTTCCATTATTAAGTTACAATGATATTTAAATCACAGAGA
>NW_007726446.1:18881-24542 GCF_000696425.1 Galeopterus variegatus | reverse complement strand
GGGGGGGGGGGGGGGGGGGGGGGGGGAAATGAGCAGAAACTACGATTTCTTGGTCACTGTACTTCCATTATTAAGTTACAATGATATTTAAATCACAGAGATCTCACAGAGCTAAAGATAAATATAATCAAAGATCCCCAAAACAATACTTCACAATTCCCAAACAAAGCAGCATTGGTAAAGAGTTTCATTGGCAGCATAAAATCTTATTATTCTCAGAGGTGGGGTAGGGCAGACAGTTGATAAAACTCAAAAGATGATAATATGAGAATGTGTTATATGACTTAACCAGCCAACTGAAGGAACAAAGATGATTCCTGGAAACCAAAATCCCTTACATCTTTACTCTGAGGAAGGCAATTGATATGACAGAAATATTCAAACCAGTTTCCCTGCAGATAATCCCATCTGAATATAACAAATGAATTTCCCATACACAGTGGCCATGGCAGCCAGCACACACGCTCAGGCCCTCCCAGAGCCAAGAAGATTTGGACAAGAGGCACCAGACGTTGAAGTGAGGGCTGGCCTCTCCTCTGGTGCTTCTCTCTTAAGGCTTCCATGTGTGTCCACATGTGCCCGGATTGCCCATGTGACCTCAGGCATGGAGGCATGAGCTGGCTCGAGGGCAGAGACCAGAATAAATCAGGGTGGGTCCAGAGAGAATGAGGCAATAGACCTGTCCTAACATACAAAGTCTACATTTGTCATTATTGTACTTGTCACTGTAGTCTCATGGAGAATTATATTTGTAGGGAAGTGACTCTTCTGCACTCAGATGCACACATTCATTCCCATTAATAAGGGAGAAAAAATGCATGACTGTAATGCATACAGGAGTGCTCCCTTCAGATTCCCTCTTCAGAGCAGATGCTGCTGGGAATGTCAACTGCTCCCTGCTGCCATCTTCCAGCTGTACCCATCACTAGAAATTGCCTTCAACTACAGGGCACTGCCTCCTCCAAGGCCACACTTCCTCCTGGGGATAGCACACAGCCAATGATGGACTGATGTGGAGACATGATTCAGGACAACTCTGAAAAAGCTTACTAGCTCTTCATTTTCCCAGAGGATGGGCTAAGGCCTCTGTTGCAACCACACTGCTGTTCAGCGTATCCTCTGCTTGATCCTGCCTTTCCCACTTCCTTTCAGGTCTATCTCCTGCAAGAACTCTCCAATAAAACTTCCATACACACCACTCAGGGTCAATTTTGAGGAAACCCAATATAAGGTGAGGACTAATGAACATGAACGGGCAACCCAAACTTGGCAAAATAAACCTTGGGTTAACAGTTTTTGAAAATGAGTTGCAATCAATTGGAACATGTTTTCTATAAAATATTCCCAATTTAGGGAAGGAAAAACCTTTTCCAATTGTAATCCTGTATGCACTCTATATTAGAACAAAAGATTATTCAACTTTTGAAGCAGAATATTTTTGAGGAATATTTTCAGCACCCAGCCTACCTATAAGAACTATGGAGAAGAATTCTACATCTGGTAAGGTACCTGGAACATGCTGGATGCGCCTGCTCCTCAATGTGTACTTTAAAACACTATTTAGGCAACAAAGCATCTGCTTGCCTCTGGCACTCTGTTCAAATCGATGGCTACCCAACAGGAGTCCCTTACCTCCAGGACCAACCACAGCTGTCCTCCCACACAGTGATCCGCTTTGTAAAACATTCCATAAAACTTTACAACATTGGGATGATTAGGAAGAAACTGCAAAATGTTGTATTCTGCCTCAATTTCTTCATCCATATCCTAAACAAGGTAACAAAAAAATGCATGATGGATTAAGTCTAATATGCAAGGAAGAGTACAGATATTACATCATACTCAAGTAATCACATAATCAAACATATTTACTAAGTATTTTTTTCTTTTAAAATTTAATTGTACATATTTGTGGGGTACAGTGTGCTGTTTGAATACATGCATATATCATACAAAGATTTACTTAGGGTAGATAGCATATCCATCCTCTGAACATTTATCTATTCTTTCTGGTGTTTATAGTCAAGATCCTCTTTTCTGGCTATTTAGAAATATACAACATAGGAATATTACTTCCAGGTAGCCTAGAACAACAGAACTTATTCTTCTATATACCTGTAGCTTTATATCTGTTAATCTACCACTTCCCCTCGCACCCCTACTCCCCTTCCCTTCCCAGCCTCTAGTAACCATTATACTACTCTCTACTTCTATGAAAACCACTTTCGTTTTCCTTTTTCCTTTCTTTTTTAAATTCCAATTATAAGTGAGATCCTGTGGTATTTGTCTTTCTGTGCCTGGCTGATTTCACTTAACATGATGGTCTCCAGTTCCATCCGTGTTGCTGCACATGACAGGATTTCATTTTTTATAGCTGAACAGTGTATATATACCATTCCACTGTGTATATATACCACAGTTTTCTTTTACCCATTCATCCATTGATGAGCATTTAAGTTAATTCCACCACACTTTAACCAGCTGAGCTAAGTGGCCAGCCCCCAGTAGTCATATTTTTAGTTTTTTGAGGAGATTCCCTACTGTTTTCCATAATGACTGTATTAATTTACATTCCCACCCACAATGTATAAGACTTCCCTTTTTTCCACATCCTCACCAGCATTTGTTATTTTCTGTCTTGTTGACAATAGCCATTCTAACTGGATGATATCTCATTGTGGTTTTAATTTACATTTCCCTGATGATTAGTGACGCTGAACATTTTTTCACGTGTCTGTTGGCCATTTGCATCTCTTCTTTTGAGAATGTCTGTTCAGGTCCTTTGACCATTTTTTAATTGGGTTATTTGGGTTTTTTTGCTGTTGAGTTGTGTGAGTTCCTTATATATTCTGGACATTAGTCTCTTGTCTGATGTGTAGTTTGCAAAGACTTTCTCCCATTCTGTAGGTTGTCTCTTCACTTTTGTAGACAGTATCCCTTTCTATGCAGAACATTTTTAGTTTGATGTCATCTTATTTATGTATTTTTGCTTTAGTTGCCTGTGTCTTTGTAGTCTTGCTTAAAAAATTGCTGCCCACTCTTATTTTGTAGTGTTTCCCCTATGTTTTCTTCCAGAAATTTCATAGCTGAGAAAAGCCTAAAGGTTAAATTTACTCCTAGGCATTTCATCTCTTTTGGTAGTTGTTGTAAGTATGATTACTTTCTTGATCTCTTCTTCAGATATGTCACTGTGAGTGGAAAACTATTGATTTTTCTGTGTTGCTTTTATATCCTGCCACTTTACTGAATTCAGTAGCTCTAGTAATTTTTTGGTAGAATCTTTAGGGTTTTCTATGTATAGGATCATGTCATCCATAAACAGCGATAGTTTGACTTCCTCCTTTCTGATTTGGATGCCTTTTATTGCTTTCTGTTGTCTTATTGTGCTGGCTAAAACTTCCAGTGCTATGTTGAATATGAGTGGTGAAAGTGGGCGTCCTTGTCTTGTTCCAGATCTTAGAGAAAAAACCTTCGATTTTTGTCCATTTGGTATGATATTAGCTGTGGGTTTATTGTGTGCCCTTTATTGTGTTGAGGTACAGTCTTTGTATACCTAATTTGTTGAGTGTTTTTATCATGAAGCAGTATTCAATTTTATCAAATGCTTTTTCTGCATCTATTGATATGATCATATGATTTGTTTCCTTCATTCTATTGATGTGTGCATATATTTTGAATTGTTATGTCCTCTTGTTGAATTGATCCCTTTATCATTATATAATGACCTTGCTTATCTTTTTTTTTTTACTTACCTTGACATGAAGTCTATTTTATCTGATATAAGTGTAGCTACTCCTGCTCTTTTTTGGATTCCATTTGCATGAAATATCTTTTTCCATCCCTTTACTTTTAGTTGATTTGTATCTTTATACGTGAAGTGAGTTTCTTGTAGGCAGCATATTGTTTGTTGTAGTTTTATAATAATCCATTCAACCACTCTGTCTTTTGAGGAATTTAATCTATTTACATGTAGAGTTATTATTGATATGTAGAGATTTGTTACTATCATTTTGTCACTTTTTTCTGATTGTTTTGTAGATCCTTTTTACATTTTTCCTGGTTTTACTGTCTTCCTTTGTGATTAAGTGATTTTTTTTAGTAGTATACTTTGACTTATTGGTATTTGTTTTTAGTATGTCTATTATAATTTTTTTGTGGTATAGTTACCATGAGGCTTACAGAAAACATAGTATAGTCATAACAGATTATTTTAAACTAATAAAAATGTAACTTTGCTAAGAAAATAGAAAAGAACAAAGCCAACTCTATGCTTTAACATCATTCACCCCTACTTTTTGACAATTTGTTGTTTCAAGTTACATCATTTAATATTGCCTATCTCTGGCGGGCGTTTTCTTCTCAGGGCTTCCGGACGGGAAAGAAGCACTTCCCTGTTCCCTATCCGGTCTTCTGGACCAAAGGCAGAACTTCCAGTTCTCAGTACGTTGGGCGCAAAGGACGGGTCCTTGTCCTAGCTAGAATCTGGGTGCTAGGCGAGGGGTATGCGGCAAACGAAGCGGATCACGGCTCTGTCTTCATGGAGTTTATGTGAAGTTATAAACGATTAACAAATACAAGCGCGATAAAAGCGCGATATAAAATCAGAATATCACCAGTGTTTAAAGCATGGTTTCCTTGAAGATTCTAAGATGGCGTCGGGTCCGAGCGGCCGCGCCAGGAGACAGCGCGATCCTGTGAGCCGTGCGCTGTGATACCAGAGTATTGATTGCATCTCCAAGAGCAGCAAAAGGCAAATAAATCTTGCAACAACGACCCTACATCGACAAACAAGCGCCAGCAGGTTCGAGGTTTTGGGGCCGACACAGAAGAGGTCTCCTGAGAGCGCCCAAGCCCGGCCGCGGGAACGAACGAGCGATCAGCCCAGTCATCAAAGGCAAGGAAAGCCAACAAAGGATCCCACAAAGGCAGAGTGAAGCGTGTCAGACTGCCACAGACCCGTGACCCCGTAAGTCACCCCTAGTCCAGCCTCACTTGCAGGGCGAAGCCCGACTGCGACCCGCCCGCCTGGCCCCCACCCACCACACCAGGCTAAGCGCCCACATCAAAGCGGCCTCCATTCTCTCGGGTGGGGGTGAAAAAAAAGGCCGGCTTAGGGAGGGCAGGTCAGCCATCTCTGTTTGGCGTGGCTCCCCGCTGGGACGTGCTATTTGCTTACCTCGACACGGGGCACCCCGGGGCCTGTGGACTGGCCTACAATCCCACTCTCCCCGTGGATCTCTGACGGGGCTGGTAGCGTGGGGAGCCCCCGGCCAGCATCGGGGGGGCTGGGAAGAGGAGCCCGCCCAGATCGTCTCTCCGCCACACCCTGGGCGTCGGCCACAGATAAACTCCCTCTTCCCGAGAGGCAGATTCCATCTCTGGGGACCTCAGTTTGGAAGAGCCCCTAACTGACTTCTGGTGGGGAAAGGGGTACCCGGAGTCTCCCCGAGCTACATTGAACTTTGCTAGTGAGCCCTCCGAAAAGGCTGACCCGTGCCGTGGAAAGTCAAAGAGGAATTGTATGCTGAGGGACCCTCCCCCGAGTAGTTCACTCCAAGCGGAGAGACAGGACACCTGCTGGGCAGGGAGGGTCAGGGCACAACTTTGATGACTCAATTGAAATTCAAGGTTTGTAGAAGACACACCCCAGCCCTGTCCTGA